>NW_028229539.1:475189-522666 GCF_053477565.2 Lygodium microphyllum | reverse complement strand
ATGTTGTTAGGTCTGCCTTGACTCATGGTATTCTGATATTTGTGGTTGACTAAGGAGATGTCTAATGCTTTGTTGGTCAGTTTTGATCATAAATTCAGATCCCATTAAATAATGTTTCCATTGATGTAAGGCTTGTACTACGGCTAGAAATTCTTTATCATAGGTAGAGTATTTAAGTTCAGATGGTTTGAGTTTACAGCTAGAGTAGGCTATGGGATGAGAATCTTGCATAAGGACTGCTCCTATTCCAGGTCCACTAGCGTCAGTAACTACTAAAAAGAATGGTCTATTGAAGTCAGGTAGTTGTAATACAGGAGCATGAGTTAATGCATGTTTCAATAAATCAAAGGATTTTTGTTGATTGTCAAACCAGTTATACACAATACCTTTCTTTCAAATTTTTGTCAAAGGTAATGCAAGTAATGAGAAATTCCTCACAAACTTTCTGAAAAAACTAGCAAGACCTAGAAAAGAATGTAATTCATGCACATTTTTGGATATGGGCCAATTTAAAATTGCTTCTATCTTTTTAGGATCGACTTTAATACATTCTGATGATATAATACGCCCTAGATATTCAATTTCTGTTTGAAAGAATTCACTCTTTTCTAGATTAGCATATAATTGATTGTCTTTTAACAACTTAAAAACTAAGGACAAATGTTCATAATGGTTATTCTCATTTTTACTGAATACTAATATATCATCAAAGAATACTATGATACAATGCTGATGTTTCAAAAATATGTGATTCATCATACGACTAAATGTGGCAGGTGCATTAGTTAAACCAAAAGGCATAACTAGAAATTCATAGTGTCCAAATTGTGTTCTAAATGCAGTTTTGAATATATCAGATTTATCCTATCTTACTTGATGATAACCAGATTTAAGATCTATCTTACTGAATATGGCAGATCCTTGTAACTTATCCATAAGATCATCTACCCTAGGAATTGGATATCTATTCTTAACAGTAATTTTATTTAGGACACGATAATCAATGCACATGAGATAAGTATTATTTTTCTTTTTCACTAATAAAACAGGTGCGCCAAATGGAGAACTACTAGGTCTAATTAATCCTATGTTAAGCAATTCCTCTATTTGATTTTGAATTTATTTCTCTTCAATTTGGTTATGTCTATATGGTGCTTTACATGGTGGTTTTGTTCCAGGAATTAAATCTATTTTGTGATCTTGAGGACGTGAAGGTGGTAGTCCAGGTGGTAAATCAACATCAAAAAAATCTTGAAATTGGGCAAGAAATTGTGTATGTCTAGGATGCATTTTTTTTCTTTAGCTTGAATTTCATTCACCCATATTAAATAAGATTTGCTACTTTTACGTAATACACGTTTAGCTTGAGTATGAGTAAGCAGTGGAAAATTATTAAAAGCGTGCATACCATGCAATGTGATTTGTTTTCCTTGAAAATAAATTTTAATTGAATGCGTAGAATAATCTATGTCAGGATTATATTGATGACGCCAAGGCATTCCTAAGATAATGTCACTATACTGCAAAGGTACAACTAGGAAATTTCTTCGTTCAGTATATTCACCAATTTTAATTTCTAAATTATGCACCTCTTGTGTTCCATTATATCTCGTTCCTAGGAATGCAGCCTTGATGAGATAATTTGTAGAAACAGTTTGTAAATTCAATTCTTTGACTAACTTTGCAAAAATAAAGTCATGTGTGCTCCCATCATCATGTAAAATAGTCTTTTCTTTACCATGCACAAAACACTTCATTGTTAACAAAGAATGGGGAATTGGCATACCTGGCAAAGTATCCGAAGTAGTACCAATGTCGTCATCATCTTCCGTAAAGTCCGGCATTTCCTCACGTTCTTCTTCTTCTATTGCGCCAAGATAATTGATATGGACAGGTGGCTTTTTCGATTGACAATTGGCTGCTAGATGTCCAGGTTGATGGCATTTGTAACAAATTATGGGTTTGGCTTTAGATACATTATTGGTAATGGCAGGAAGTTTAGGAATATTGGGATTTGACTGTGAGGATGGCTTAGGGTTTGGATTGGTGTTTGATGGCAAGGCAGGTGGTCATGTCCAAGATTTACAAAATGAAGATGGAAGAAAACGACTTTGATTGAATCTTCGAAAATTTGAATTGAATTGTTTGGAACCATAGTTACCATTAGTTGGAAATTGTTGTGGTCGCTTGTCTCGTCCGCAAATATTGTCTTCAGTGTCATGAGCCAAGGAAATTGCATCTTCAAGAGTTGTTGGCTTGAACATATTGACTTCTGCATAGTAATGTCCAAGTAGGCCAGACATAAACTTGCGTTTATGAGTTGCTTCAGGTACATCTTCGAGCATACATAGTTGCAGTAGAGCATTCTAGAAACGTTCAGTGTATTGGGAAATAGATTCACGATCTCTTTGTTGTAGAAGATCCCATTGCTTGATGGCTTTTTCATGGAATTGAGGAGGAAGGAAATTCTGCAAAAATTTCTTTTGAAAAGTCTCCCAGGTAGTGGGACAATCAACACTCTTGCGGACCATAGTCCACCATAAAGATGCTCGGTCAACTAAATGGTTAGTGACACATTTAATTTTGTCTTTCTCAACATATGTTTCTTCATGGAAGTAATCATCAAATTGAATGATAAAAGCAAGTACAATCTTTCCATCGCGTGATCCATTGAAAGTACGAAATTTGAAGTTTCTTTTACTTATCTTTGTTTCTTTGCGGATGGATTGGGCTTCAAGTGTTGCGTCGATGGTACGTCGTATAAGATCTTCGGGTTGCAGTCCATCTTGGTCGGTGGTAGATCGTTGCAAATTGGCCAATTAAACTTGCAAAGCTTGTCGGGATCTTCGTTCTTCTTCAAGCTGCATCATAATCAAATCCAACTTTTGCTCCATCGTTGGTTCGAGTAGATCACAGCCATAAAATCGTCCATGTTTTGTTCAGTCATCCTGCAAAATCCAAAAGACCTCACACTCTCGAAATCTTATTAGTGGGATGAGTGTAGCTCAAAGGTGGGTATACAAGGCTTGTATATTTTTTTTGGCTTTTGTAGTCTTTCTCTTTTGCGTATGCGGAATTTGTTGTCACAACCGTCTTCCAAAAGAATAATGTTGCGTAGAAACTGCGTATGAACTTCTGTGTTTGCTGAAACTAGTCTAGCAAGTTTGCAAGTGTGAACAGGGTCTACCAAAGAGCAATAGACTGATTCTGTGCTTCTGCTTGTGAACTGCCGCTATGAGAGTTGTTGGAGATGACTTAAGTGACCTTTGTGACTTGTAGAATTAAGTGAGCTTGGGTAACTTGGAAATCTTAGAGGACTTAAGGTTTAAGTCAACAAGCTGATTTTCATGGACTTCAGGACGTCTTCAACGGATTCGGCGGCGGCGAGAAGATATTGACGCCGCAAACGAAAATTTTCATGGTTATAAGCTTCTTAATAAGCTTATTATTAAGCTTACTAAGCTTTGAGTTAAAGCTTTAAAAGTTTTTTTGCTATGGAATAGAATCTTATCTGTATAAAGATGACTTTGATGAAGGAGCTTGGCCACCGGTACTTCGCCTATAGAGGCTGGTCCTTCGCGATCAGAGAGTGCAGAAGAGGGTTCTTGACCGCCAGGAACACGCTGGTATCAACCGTTCACGACGAAACTGACTGTGGAGCTCGATCGTTCCAAGAGCTCTGCCTTCGCGCAAGATGGTAAGCGATTGGAAGCTCTCGATCTCAGCTTCGCTCTGATACCACTGATGCACAGATCGATCATCGTATGCACGCGTAGTGAGCGTCAGAAGGTCCCCAAGAACAAAAGAACTCTACTTTTTGCACACAAATCAATGAAGAAATCTTGCACGACATGAACAAGAGACCAATTGGGTGCAATCTTTCCCCATGCCTTGTGTGAGCGCTCCACAAAGCATGTATTTCATATATTATTCATCTTCAAGCTCAAATAATAGCCCAAATTACAAAATAGCATGCTTTAGCTTGTGAGTTTGCTTTTGTGCCAATAAAGAATTAAAGCTAATGGGCGCCCAAGAAGTCAAGTGGTACTCAAATACAATGTCCAATACAAATATTTAAATCATGCACCCATGCGCATACAAAAATAATAAATAAGTATCAAGTGCTTTGATAAATAAGCGTAACAAAATATAGGCGCCATGCCTAAGACAAGCGCCCATCAAAAATATTGACGATAACTTGAATACACGCTATCCTCCAATGCTTTCCACTGCCACCGCTGCTTGCTCTACACATCAACTGAAGCATTCACAATTGTTAGAAAAATAATATAATTAAACCGACAAAAGTGAATACCTAGCAGTCTTCAGCTACATAAATAAATTGGTTAGAAATCAATTCTAACCTTAATTTATCACGAGTGTGCACTCTAAACTCATAAACATTTATTAATTTAAATATGTATTTTGCGGAATCACCCGCTATGGAATCACCCATGTACACATCAAATTAACAAAACACCCGAAAAGGATAGGCGTCCCCATCGACTTCTCGCACAAAGAATCCACTTTGTGTATGACCCCCAGTAATAAAATTTTACGGAATCCACTGCAAAACCTCACGGAATCCACCATGGCACGGAATCCACCGTGGAATATGCCTCCTGGCATCAGGTATCCTCTTCATCACTACTATCCCTTGAATCAAAATCATCAAGATCATTAGATTTGCTCATGCCAAGTCTTTTTTCTACCCGTTGTGTAGCTTTAGCTAGTGCATCTATGGTGTTATTATTCCCAACTTCTACATTAGCAATTGTTCCTGCAATAGCTTTATCCAACCCCTCAACAAAGTATGAATATTGTAAATCCAAAGAAGGCCTATCTTGTTGATTCAACCTATTCACAAGGTTCTTAAATTTTTGGGCATAGTCTTGGACCAACATGGTCTTTTGTTTGATTTTCTTCAGCTTCTTTTACACATCTATAGATGTCTTATATTTTCTAAATCTGCTTTAAAAAAGCTTTTTTAAGGCCATCATATGTAGTAAAGTGTACAACATCATGCGTACTATACCAATCCATGGCCTTACATTTAATGGTTGCTGCAAATTGCTATAATTTGACTTGATCCCCAAATATATGGTTAAAACCACTAGCAACCCATCTTGTCTGAAACTGTGCCACATGACAATCCGGATCCTCTTTCTTCTTACCTGAAAACTTAGATGCCCTGACCTTAGGATTGAGTGGTGGGTTGGGATTCATAGCTCTCAAATTTTTCTTATTTAATGGAGTTAATGGACCAAAACTAAGAGACGTCTTTGCAGTGATTACTTTACTCCTTCGCAGCACTACACTTCCCAGCACACCAGATGTTGTAACATTTCTGCTACATAGTCTGGAGGAGTTGAGCTATCATCCAAATTAGACACTTCATTTCCACCTTCACGAGTACTTGGAGGAGATTCGATAGATGCAGTAGGGGAATGATACACTATGATAGTACCAGCAGATGTATCAACATCCCAAACTTCCCCTTCAAACAGTGGAAACTCCTCTTCATCCAAGATGCCAATTCCTCCTGCTTCACTACCATCATTTTGCAATAACCCCTGTTGTTGCCTTATTAATAACCCTATTAATTCTCAAGATCTTCTTTGGGTCAGGATAACATTTGATAGATGCAAGTAATTTTTTGACATAACTGCAAAAATACAAAATTAAACCTTTAGACTATAGCATCCTGCATCAAACAGTCTGCCTGCTTAAGGTCTTGACAAATATTTCAAATTTCTGACATCAAAGAAGAATATTTTAATTAAGCTTTGAATCCAAAAATAGAGAACAACATAAAAAGGGTTGTATCATCTTGCTTCCAACAATGCATTACTACTTCATATACTACATTCTGCTTCATGTAGGAATTTTGCTTCATAGAGGAACTACTGCTTTATATAAGAAATTTGCTTCATGTAGAATCCTCTGCATCATGCAGAGAACCCTTCAAACTCCATACATAAATTTCATTTTTTGTTCATAAAACAATGTCATTTTTCACAAATCTCAAGTACTACTTCAAGTATCTGCACAAATTCTGCGCCAAGAAAACCTTTCAAACTGCATACAGGAAATCAAGTTTTCTTTCCCAAAATAGGGTTGTTTTTGATAGAGCTTCAAATTCCAGGCATCGATTGAAGTCATTTTGCTATTAAACTTCCACACTAGAGATTTAGAAAAGCATGGTAGCATCGCGAAAGTGTTGTTGACCTAATCTATACCAAAATGCATAGTAGGACAGATAGTGCCTCATAGGGAAAATACCTAATCTTATATCAAACAACTCATAGAAACTCAAAGATAATCACATAGAAACATACGAACACATATTTCATCACTAATACTCAGAGAATTAGAAATAGAACATAAGGAACATGCTAAAAATAGAGTAGAAACATAATGAATGATGGCGCCAACTATCAGATCTGATATATTATGATAAGAATCCACCATACACATGTCATGAACATCAGAGATGATCCCAAAAATGAGAATGACACTCGTTTTCCCCTTCTTCATGTTATGTTTTTATAATTGCCTACAAATTGCACTTCATGGGGCATACAACTTCATGAGGCATTTAGGGGCTACCCCACACATAGAAGTAATATGACTAAGGCAAAACCATGCTAAGGGTAGAATACATGAAGTGTAAAACCATGGCTAACAATATGCACATGTCATTTCAAATATAGTCAAATAGGACTTGAACCACTTAACTAGCTTGAAGCCGCTTTTGTGGAAAATTACAATACTAGTATTAAATCATGGGGATTGAATGATTATTCTATAGTATACGCATATGTATAGCATTAGTAATCCATTATATATAATAATATGTATAGCCCTAAAAAGAAGGTTACAGTAATATTATGAAAGTTGTGAGTAGGGCTTTTTAAAAGACTCATATAAGTGAAAATGGGTTCATAATGATGTGACATAAGTCACAAATAGGGGGTTTTCTAAAACTCTTTTGCTCACATGTGATTTGAACTCTTTAAAAAGAGTGAATCTTTAAATTTTCATAAGAAGTCAGTAGATTTAGTTATGTTTTCATAAAATACCGATTTAAGAATGTTGGCACAAATCCAAGATTTGGGCAACATTTTCTTAGTCTCATGGCATGGAACATCTCTGGGCAAACTTTGCTCAAAACTTTGTTCAACCAATTTACATGGTATCAGAGCCGCGCGATTCTTCATGAACATTCTCTTTTTTCACATTGTTCAACCACGCGATTCTTGACATTCTTCATGAACACTCTCTTTTTCCCCTTCTTCATGAACATTCTCTTTTTTCACATTGTTGAGATGACAAGCTCAACACATGCGGACATTAATGATGGACCGCCTGGTTAGATGGGTCCACACATCTACACTTAGCACGTCGGTGGTAATTATGACTCTCACATGGCCACTGACTCATTACTTATTATATTCAGGTTGTTACACCTATTTATAGCTGGCATAGTTATAGCGCGAGTCGACTAGTGTAGTCGGTTATGCATTATTTGACTTAGTAGGACACTTTTCTTTATGTTGTATCTTATCTATACTTTGTGTACATTGTAAAGAGTATGGAAGAAGAAGAAGAAACCAGCAAGAAATTTTTTTTGCCTCCATCTCTCTTCTTGTCTCTTTAGTGAGCTTCTCCTTGTCCATTCTGTGTGTGTTCGGCGCAGCATCTTGAGCAAGTCCCCCTATCACGCGATTCTTGACATGGTATCAGAGCCAGGCCACTGAGAGAGGCTGATTTCAAAGGCTGAAGTGAAGGAGAAGAAGCAAGGTTCGAGCAAGCAAGCCACGGGTAAGAAGCTCTCCCATCCTTCCACTCTCTCTCTTGGATAATGCCTGTGGAGGTACCAGAAGTAAGGTTGAGCAAAAAATTTCAGATTGCAGTGAGATTTGGTGTGTGCAAAGAGCGCTGTGTATTCTACATATAAGCCCTTTAACTACCCTTCATGAAAGTTTCGTGTCACGAACTTCCTTATTGGTAAAGGCCTCTACGAGTTTGTGTCAGGTGAAGAAAAGGAGCCAAAGGTGAGTGATCCTCCAACTACAGAAGAGACAAAGGCACGGAAGGAATGGAATGCAAAAGACAAAAAGATCATGTATTGGCTATCTGTAGTAATTGACAATAATATGCTGGGATATATCAGAAATGCAGAGAATTCATATGCAGCTTGGACCATACTTGAAAGTATGTTTTCCGTAAATACAAAGGCACGAAAGATTCAACTCAAGCAAGAGTTGAATACATTGAAGAAAGGGAAGATGTCTATCAATGAGTATGCACTGAAGGTAAGGAGCATTGCAGATGCCCTGGCAGTGATTGATGCAATGCCCGATGATGATGATTTAGTGTCGTCTACCTTGGGTGGACTTAACAATGAAAAGGCTTGGAAGTATTTTGTAACTTCCGTATATGTCAAAAAGCCATTTTCAGATTTCGATGAGTTAGTCTCCCTTATGATCACCGAAGAGATCAACATGCAGAGTGAGACATCTGAAAAAAGTGGTGAACAGGTCCAAGCTTTCTACTCCAATTCAGGAAGGGGACGTGGCAGGTTCTCTTCAAGAGGCTGTGGTACAGGATGTGGTAGTGACAACCAGCAAAATAGATTGAATTAGCAATTTGGCGATATGCAGGTTTTAAGAGGTCGTGGTAACTTTAGAGGCAGGGGGAGCTTTAGAGGAAGAGGTGGATGGCAGAACAGAGGTTCTAACAACTCTGGCATTGTTTGTCACTATTGTGGCAAAACAGGTCATATTGCAGCCCAATGTTATGCTAAGAAAGATGATATTCGCAGTGGTAAGTTGCAGCAAGGAAAATATGCATCGTCTTCACGACAGAATGAAGACAAAAATAAACGTATGTTTGTTATGCAACATATGCTGAATGTTGTTACAGGAAAGGGAACACATGATGATGTTTGGTATGTTCATTCAGGTGCATCCAATCATATGACCAGCCATGCAGAATGGTTTGGAGAGATGCAGGATTTGCAAAATGCAGGTTATGTGCAAACGGGTGATGATTCATGCCACCCAATTTCACACATTGGAAAATTTCCCTTGTCCTTGCATGATGGTAAGACAAAGAGTCTTTCGTATGTATTACATGTGCCATCTATTACAAAGAACTTGGTGTCAGTCGGTCAAATGGTAGAGCAAGGGCTGCAAGTCAGATTTAATGCAAAGGGCTGATTTGTAGAAGACTTCAATGACAAGTGCAGGTTGGTTGCAAAGGGAAGTAGAGTTGGACGTATGTTTACTCTGGATGCTGGAATTCCTACTATGAATGCTGCTATGTATGCTAAAGGAAAAGATGTTGTTGCAGATATTGAAATTTGGCACAAACGTATTGGACATGCAAATGTACAAAGGCTAAAATTAATGCAGTCCAAAGGGTTAGGTTTGTCTACATTTAGAGTTGCAAAATTTCATAAGGTATGTGAAGCATGTTAGTTTGGTAAGCAGGAAAGACAACCTTTTTCACATGACAGATATGTAAGCAGAAATATCCTTGATATTGTGCATACAGATATTTGGGGGCCTACACAAAATGTATCTCTTGGAGGTAGTTCATACTTTGTCACATTCATTGATGATTGTTCTAGAAAGCTGTGGATATATTTTATGAAGGAAAAGAGTGAAGTGTTTGAGCACTTTAGAACTTTCAAGGCTGCAGTTGAAAGAGAAATAGGCTTGAAAGTAAAGTACTTGAGGTCAGATGGAGGGGGAGAGTACCTTTCGAATGAGTTCAATGATTTTTCGAGGTCTCATGGGATAAAGAGACAGTTCACATGTAGGTATACCCCACAGCAAAATGGGGTTGCAGAAAGGAAAAATAGGCATATTGCAGAAGTTGCACGTGCCTTGATGGCTGAAAAGAATATGCCTAAACATTTTTGGTCTAAGGATGTTCATACTGCTGCTTATATTATGAACAGAACTCCCACAGCTGCAATTCATGGTATGACTCCTGAAGAATGGTTTACTGGCAAGAAGCCTGATGTATCGCACTTGAAGGTATTTGGCTCTGTTGCATACGTTCATGTGCCAGATGAGCTACGGAAGAAGCTTGATCCAAAAGCAGAAAAATGTGTTTTTATTGGATACTCTTTAGAGCAGAAAGGGTATCGTTGTTATAACCCTATCACATGTAAGTTCAAAGTGAGCAGGGATGTCATCTTTGATGAAATGAGCAGTTGGTATGCATCTAGTGGTGATGCATTGGATGATGATGATGATCATGACACTCATGTGAAAGCTGAAAAGCAAGAATCATGGACTCTTAGTGGACCAGAGGCATCATCTGGTAGTCCTTGGTCTAGGAGACTAAGGAGTAGCTCTACATCTTCAAGTGCATCTAGTAGCACTACAGGTAAAGACAAAGGAAAGAATAAAGTATCAGATGACATTGATGCAGTTCTTGATGGAAACTCCAATGGCTCAGAGAGCTTGGATGATGAGCTTGGCATTCCTTCAGTGAGGACTCCAGGTGTGCAGAGAGCACGCGCCAATGCAAAGACTCCATTGAGTGATCCAGTGGTACGCAAGTCTAGCAGGGTGAGATACCCTGTTAACAGATTTGGTTTTGAAGGTTATACAGCTCACCATTATGCTTATATGGTGAAAGTGATTGAGGATGTTGAGCCCACATGTTTTGAGGAGGCTGTTGGTCATGCTCATTGGGATGCAGCAATGGATGAGGAGATGGCTGCATTAGAGGCCAATAAGACTTGGGATCTAGTATCATTGCCGAAGGGCAAGAAAGCTATTGGATGTAAGCGGGTTTGTAAGATTAAGTGCAATGCAGATGGTTCTATTAGTAGGTACAAAGCTAGGCTAGTTGCAAAAGGCTATACCCAGACATATGGCATAGACTATGAAGAAACCTTCAGTCCAATTTTGCTAGGATGGCAACTGTCAGATGTGTGATTGCTTTGGCAGCAGCCAAAGGTTGGAGCTTGCAGCAAATAGATGTGAAGAATGCCTTCTTGCATGGTGATTTGCAGGAAGAAGTGTATATGGATCAGCCAGCAGGCTATGAAGATTTAGAGCATCCCATGTATGTGTGCAGGTTGAAGAAGGTGCTCTATGGGCTCAAGCAAGCACCTAGAGCATGGTCTCACAAGATCAGAGAGTATATTGTCAATATTGGCTTTTATGTTTCTGATGTTGATCACTCACTTTATGTGAGAAAGGAAGATGCACGTTTGGTCATCATAGTCATCTATGTGGATGACTTGATTATTACAGGTGATATTGATAGTGGGATTGCTGAAGTCAAGGATTTTTTGAAGAAGAAGTTTGAGATGAAGGATTTAGGTGAGCTAAGGTACTTCCTTGGCATTGAGGTGATCAGATGTGATGATGGTATATGGCTTTCCCAAAGACAGTATGGCTTGGATATGTTGTCCAAGTATGGTATGACAGCATGCAAACCACTTTCAGTCCCGTTGGAGCAGAATGCAAAGTTGAGTGCTGATGTTGGGGATGAGATAGAAGACCCTACTATGTTCAGGAGGATAGTGGGGAGTTTGATCTACATGACCATTACAAGGCCAGACTTGAGCTACGTTGTTGGTCTTGTGAGTCAGTTTATGCAAGTACCTAGAAAGCCACATTTGGATGCAATCAGATGCATATTGAGATATGTGAAGTCCACATTACATTATAGACTTTTCTATGAGGCAGGTACAGGTGTACATGTGTTTGGATACATAGATGCAGACTGGCTAGTAGTATGTCTGATAGAAGATCTACCAGCGGATACATATTCTCTCTTGGTAGTGTAGCAGTTACTTGGAGCAGCAAAAAGCAATCTACAGTTGCTTTGTCGAGTACAGAGGCTGAGTATAGAGGTGCTGCTGTTACAGCATGTGAGGTAGTATGGCTGTAAAAGTTATTGGCTGATTTAGATGTGCAGGTGGAAGGTCCAGTTGTCATTTATTGTGACAACATGAGCAGTATACAGTTGGCTAGGAACCCTGTGTTCCATGCTAGGACAAAACATATTGAGGTACCACTACAACATATACCTGCTATAACGACATTTATAACGACGTTTTCTTTATATATAAAAAAATATCCCTGTTATCTCTATTAGCGTCGGTATTAGAGTCGCTACAAAACTGTCGCTATTTGCCTCGCTATTTTCGTCGCTAATTTCGTCGGTATTAGCGTCACTAAATCGCTAATTTCGTCGGTATTAGCGTCGCTATTTAGCGATGCTAATATCGACGAAAATAGCGACGGTTATAGAGGAATTTTTTATGCTAATACCGACGATTTGCAGAATTATTTTTCGACGGTTGTAGAGAATAAATGTTTTTTGTGGCAGGCTAAGAGACAATTCCTGCTGTCAAAGAAGTTAGACAATCGATCCCAAATAATGACAAGACTTTACAAACAAGTACTTTCATGACATTAATTAACACAAATGTGCACTGCATTGATAAAGAAAATAACATAACTTAAATTGAGAAGTACTACTGCGACAAAGCAAATATGGAGTCATGCTACAACATAGAAGTCCGAATCATATACACTTTGCTATTACATATGGAGGATAGAGGCCATAAGGCCTTACATAATACAAGATGGGGAGTAATTCTATGTAGCCTAATCTGCTCTCTATGACTCATCCGCATCAGAAAACTCCTCTCGCTGTAGTGAGTAAGTGGATTCTCCAAGCATGAAGTATCCTATGGTCCCATGTCAATCTCCTGACACAACTCGGCATAAACTTGAAGGTTAATAGACATGTCACCACAAAAGGATGAGTCCACCTCGTTCTCAAAGAATTCTTAGACTCATGTATTTCCATCATTGTTACTCGATGCTGGCTCCTCTACATGCTCCAAGCATTCGGTGGCCTCCACCCCTTGCAATACCGACCCCTCTATTCACAAACACGTACAAGAGAGATTTAACTATTGTGACATATACCATGTCGTATTACAATTAACAAACAAATGAGTTCATGCACCTGTTCACAATGGGCCGGCAACACAAATGTATCGTGCAAATCCGTCCATTTTTTTTCAAAATCTATTTCAAGAAATCCAGATGGACCTCATCGAATTGTTGCTCCAACTCATTCAAGTACAACTTTGAACCACTGCACATCGTATAGTATCATGGAGAAGCTACGGTAATCTACCATAACAATACTTTGCAAGTTCCCAAAATACTCCATCTCATCTATAACCGTCTTTGGATCCGTTGGTTGTCGTCGGCTCTCTTACTCGAATCTTGCCATGATACCATAATCTATTGTGGAGCGCATTTTGTCAATACGCTCCACGCGAAAATGTCATCCGCACGACCATGCTCCACTATATATTTTGTACTGTACATTGAAACACTCAATTATTTATCACATATAAAATATAGATACGATAAATCCTAAACACATCATCACTTTTGGACTACATCCTCTCGAGAATTCCCACTCCTCAGTTGAGACCTCTGCCCCTTCGCGAGACGCTGCGGTCAAAGCTCCATGCAACCATCGCGTTGACATAAACTGTGGCATCTCCTCCATGCCCTCGAGATATCGAATTGGTCAATGGCACATACTACGTCGAAATTCAGATCGCGCTTCCTCTCGATCTTTCCTAGCTTGCTGGTACCTAGCGAGCCACGTCTCCATAGAGGCATGGTGCAACATACAAAAGCGATTCCCTTTCTTCTCCATTGTAGCATCCATTATTTTTTCTACCCCATTTTCAACCACCACATCTCTGGTTAGTCTATCATTGTCCTTCAGCAACCATAGCATACTGTTATCTGGATCCACCGTTGGTAGCCATTGTGAAATATGTAGTAGTGCATCAAACATCAACCAACCTTCAGTCATGCAACCTTTTGGCCGAGCTCATTGTTGCACAAAACCTTTCAGGGTTTTCATGAAGCGCTCCAAGAAGAACATCCATCGCGTATGGATAGGTTCAGCAATCTCCACTTCATCTACAAGATGTACAAGAAGGTGGATTTGTATCGTGAGCATGCAGGTAGACAGATATTTCTCAAAGAGACAGACCATCTCCATTGCTCTCCACCTTGCAGATTCAATAGAGGACTTCTTAATCTCCTTCTATGAGATCCATTGCACTAAAGTCGACAACCTGTAAATGGCCTTGCGTATTTCTGGAGTAAGGCATCCTGCGATCGCGATCGGTAGTACAAACTGCCACAAATGAGAAAGCATTATGAACAATGACTACACTCTAAATAGCAAAATGTGCAGGCCACTTACAATCCATTCGTAGTACAAACTTGACATATCTTATGCCGATCATGGGATTTTAGCCCTGATAATTGGTTGTCTTTAGAAAACGCAAACCTGAGAGAATGCATCATACCTGTCGGAGTGCGGATAGACTTGACTATTTGCTTCACAATACGCTCTTCTTTTTAGTGGACAAAACCCAAGGAGCACGAGGTAGCTGCACGCAACCATCAGCACTCGACTGCAGCCAAAGTGCCTCCATCTTGCCTACCTCCTTCAAATCCATTCATGCTCCTATAGTGTCTCTCTTTCCTGTGATGTGGTCCCATAGCAAGCTGCCCACGTTCTTGAAAATATGCATGGGATCCAACAAGTGGTTGATCTGTAAGTGGGTCCAATATGGCAACTCGTAAAAAACCGAGAACCGTCGCATTTCATTTGGATGTGACTCCGCGTGGACCATTTTCAGCTCGTACCAGCTTTGGGCATTCATATGTGTTGGAGGTCGTCCAAGAAAACCTTCCTTGAGTTCATGACCCTCTGGCAAGAAAGCGGCATGTCCTTGATATACCATCTTCTTCATGGTTCGTGACCTTCGGGAGTCTAACTGTGGCCTGTACAATGGACATGCATGATAACCTAAGGTAACCAAACCTGTCCCAACACCTCTATCCAGTGAATACAAATTTGAATGAGCTATGATAGATATTACCAACGAGAACGAAAGCCTATTTACCTGAGCACTCTCCGAATCCCGAAAAGTCATGCATTATCCACATGAGAATGGATCGAATATTGGCGGACCATCGATCATCACACTTTCTCATATCTTGCATGGTGACCACCTCCTCGCACAAAATCTTAAGCTCATCGACTAATGGATGAAGATACACGTCCATATTTTTGACTTTGTAGCAGTCGAGGACAAGTAAGCTAAGGATGAGATGTACTTTCTTTATAGAAAGCCATGGAGGGATATTGTAGTTGACAAGGACTATAGGCCACACACTGTAAGAAGTTGAGCGCAGATCAAATGGATTCACACCATCCATTGCAAGACTGAGCCAAAGATTCCTTGGCTCTCGAGCAAAGCCTGGGAAGGTAGAGTCAATGTGGCTCCATGCGCGTGAATCCGCTGATATTCATTGAACTCCATCTGTGGACCTATTCTACGCATGCCATGTTGTCAAGCTCACCATGCTAAACGTACGAAACATGTGGTTTATGTGGAGGATAAGCGAAAAGTGTCTTAGAAATTTTTGAGGGATGGTTTGCCCTTACAAGTCTTGTCGATACCTGTGAGAACCACACTTTGGACATGTCTCCGTAGTCTCGTATTCTCCTCGAAACAATATACAATCGTTGATACATACATGGATGTTGTTGTAGTCCATACCAAGCTTTCGTAAAACATGTCGTGCATCATTACGAGACTCAGGCATGGTATTTGCAAGTGGTAATATATGATACTTCAGTAACCTGAAAAAAATCATAAAACACCTTAAAAAAGCACAAATGTTTTTAATGATAATGCCAAAAAGAAATCAACAAAGCGTACATACAAGGTATCTAATGAACTCGATCACACTCGCATCGCTCCACCTGTATTTTTCTTGCACACTTAGGAGTGCAAGCAGTGTCTTCGAGCGAGATACTCGGCATCCATCATATAGTGGTATGGATGCTTCCTCTAAGCGGATCAGAAGTCTCGATATCCATGGGAATCAATACATCAATCATTGCCTCCATCTCAAGCTCCAAGATTGTAGGTAAGTTTCGAAGGTTGTCTGTCTCCTCTGGTATTGATGGTATACATTGGGTAGTACCTTCCAAGTGGTGGATTGGCTTAGGCACTCCATTCATCGCATGCCCATGAACTCTTCTAATTGGCCGCAAAGGGTGCACTCCTCCTTGGGACGAGATATTACCTCCCTAGATAGAAAATTTGCCAGCCACACCCAATCTTTTTGTATATGGTATTCAATTAGCTTGCGAGTACAATGCATGATTGATATTAACTTTTCTTACCATTTGCTGAAAATCTAAGATCGTCTGATCAATTATCTCAGATTGAAACTCATTGAAGCGTCGTACGTGTTCTATAGACAATTGACGTTTTCATCGAATTGTCAGCTTGCATTGAGAGCAAGGATATGGGACACGTTGATTAAGATATGCCTCATGATCTTGAATATCAAGGCCTTCATAAATTTCCATTTTGTCTACGTTACAACAAAAAATTTGTTTTTGTAATCATTTTTTTTTTCTTTCTTAAATTGTTTGAGAAGGGATTTCTTTTCTTGTAACTCGGTAAAAATTAACGTATGTAAAGTCTCAACCCACCCACCCACAAATTAACGTATGTCGACCGTCTCGTGGTGTTGCACCGGACCTCGCCACCACTCTCTCTTTGTATTTTATCCATTCATTATCTCCTCTCCTTCCATCTCTCTCTCTCTTTCTCTTTCTTTATTATGTTGTATGTTTATTCCCTCTCCCTCGTTCCTTCTTCTTTTTTCTCTTCCTCCCCCTCTCTCATTTTCTTTAACAAAATATATATCTCTCTCTACTACTACTACAACAACAACAACTACTACTACTACTACAAACAAGAAAAGAAAAAAAAACTACCACTACTACAACAACAACAACAAATAAGAAAACTAGACAACAATAAACAAGAAAACAAAAATAACCATTACTACTACTACTACTACTACTACTACTACTACAAACAAGAAAACCACTACTACTACTACAACCATGACTATGACGACTACGACTACGACCACGACTATGACTACGACCATGACCACGACCATGACTACGACTACGATGACGATGACGATGACCATGACTACGACTATGACCACGACCACGACTACCACTACCACTACCACTACCACTACCACTATAATAAACAAGAAAAGAAGAAAAAATAACAATAACAACAACTACTACTACTACAATAACCACGACCACGACCACGACTACCACTACCACTATAATAAACAAGAAAAGAAGAAAAAACAACAGCAACTACTACTACTACTACTACAACAATAAATAAACAAGAAAAGAAGAAAAAACAACAACAACAACAACAATAACAACAACTACTACTACTACTACTACTACTACTACTACAATAAACAAGAAAAGAAGAAAAAACTACTACTACCACTACTACTACAACAAATAAGAAAACAATAACCTCTACCTCCTTCTCTTTCTCCCTCCCTCTCCCTCTCCCTCTTTCTCTCTTTCTCTCTTTCCCTATTATGTTTAATATTTTCTCATCTCTCTCTCATTCTTTCTTTCCTTTTCTCTCTTCCTCTCTCTCTCTCTCATTTCCTCTCCCTCCCTCATCCTCACCCTCTCTTTCTCTCTTTCCCTATTATGTTTAATGTTTTTTCTTTCTCTCTTTTTCTATTATGTTTAATGTTTTTTCTTTCTCTCTTTCCCTATTATGTTTAATGTTTTTTCTCTCTCCTCTCCCTCTCTCATTTCCTCTCCCTCCCTAACTCTCACCCTCTCTTTCTCTCTTTCCCTATTATGTTTAATGTTGTTTCTCTCTTCCTCTCCCTCTCTCTTTCCCTATTATGTTTAATGTTTCCCTCTCTTTCCTCTCCCTCCCTCTCCCTCTTCCTCTCCCTGTCTCATTTCCTCTCCCTCCCTCACTCTCGCCCTCTCTTTCTCTCTTTCCCTATTATGTTTAATGTTTTTCTCTCTCCTCTCCCTCTCTCATTTCCTTTTCTCTCTTCCTCTCCCTTTCTCATTTCTTCTCCCTCCATCACCCTCACCCTCTCTTTCTCTCTTTCCCTATTATGTTTAATGTTTTTTCTCTCTCATCTCCCTCTCTCATTTCCTTTTCTCTCCTCCTCTCCCTCTCTTAATTCCTCTCCTTCTCTTTCTCTCTTTCCCTATTATGTTTAATGTTTTTTCCTTCCTCTCCCTCTCTCATTTCCTCTCCCTCCCTCACCCTCACCCTCTCTTTCTCTCTTTCCCTATTATGTTTAATGTTTTTTCTCTCTTCCTCTCCCTCTCTCTTTCCCTATTATGTTTAATGTTTCCCTCTCTTTCCTCACCCTCCCTCTCCCTCTTCCTCTCCCTCTCTTTCTCTCTTTCCCTATTATGTTGAATGTTTTTTCTCTCTCCCCTCCCTCTCATTTCCTCTCCCTCCCTCTCCCTCTCCCTCTCTTTCCCTATTATGTTTAATGTTTTTTCTCTTTCCTCTCCCTCTCTCATTTCCTTTTCTCTCTCCTCTTCCTCTCTCACCTATTATGTTTAATGTTTGTTCTCTGTCCTCTCCCTCTCTCATTTCTTTTTTTCTCTCCTCTCCCTCCCTCACCCTCTCGCTCTCTTTCTCCTTTTCCCTATTATGTTTAAATGTTTTTCTCTCCTCAATCTGTCTAATTTCCTTTTCTCTCTTCCTCTCCCTGCCTCATTTCCTGTCCCTCCCTCTCCCTCTCCCTTTCTTTCTCTCTTTCCCTATTATGTTTAATGTTTTTTCCTTCCTCTCCCTCTCTCATTTTCTCTCCCTCCCTCACCCTCTCCCTCTCTTTCTCTCTTTCCCTATTATGTTTAATGTTTCCCTCTCTTTCCTCTCCCTCTTCCTCCCCCTCCCCCTCTCATTTCTTCTCCCTCCCTCTCCCTCTCCCTCTCTTTCTCTCTTTCCCTATTATGTTTAATATTTCCCTCTCTTCCTCTCCCTCCCTCTTCCTCTCCATCTTCCTCTCCCTCCCTTTCTCATTTCCTCTCCCTCCCTCTCCCTCTTCCTCTTCCTCTCCCTCTCCCTCTCTTTCTCTCTCATTTCCTCTCCCTCTCTCAATACACATAATTTTTAACAAAAACAAGTAAAAGAGAAAGAGAAAACACAAAAACAAAGCAAGAAGGAACAATGCACTCACCGTAAAGGCTCAAAGAAGGGTTTGGCGGCTCATCTTTGCGACGGCAGCTCCTCTTGGCCCTCCACACACTTCCTCCTCTTCTTCGCGAACGACGGCGGCAACGGTGAGAAGCTTTCCTTCTCCCTCTTTCTCTCTTTCTCTCCCTCTCCCTCTCAAATGCAAGATGTTCACTCTCCCTTTCGCTCTTCCTTTCACTCTCTCTTTCGTGTATGTGCACAAAATAACTCGCTTGGGTTTCGGCCCGCATTTTTTTCATCTGACTGTCGCTATTTTCGTCGCTATTAGCGTCACATTTGCGACGCTAATAGCGACGCCATCGCTATTAATAGCGAAATCGCTATTTTGCATTGGAAATCGCTGTTGCTATACCTCCATATCCTTGTAGTGCAAGTCAATATCACCAACTAGAACTTGCTCCCAAATGAAATGGTAATGGACTTCTATATGTTTGATCTATACACGATAGCCCAAGATTATGCAAAATGCAAGAGGACAACAAGTGTAAGTTTGCTATCCACGATTATCAATAGGAAAAGTAACAAATGAGGATGATGATGCTAGCCACAAACTACAATAGACAAAGGGCACAAATTATTGGAGACGCTAATGTCTTTATTACTGCCTATGATGATCATGAATAGCAAGAGAAGAGGGGGCAATATATCCATGACTAACAACAATAGGATAAGGGGGGAAAATTATTCATGATTGACAACAAGAGAAGAAGCAAGTCATATTGATGATGTCACCCATGAATCAGCATGAGAGAAGGTGCAAATTTTCTCAAAACGTTAACAATTCACAAATAGTAGTAAAGAGCATAGTTGGATGGAGGAGAAAATGATGATGATTTTGCTTGCAATAACCAATAGCATCATGCAACAATGTTTTGAAGGTGAAGGAGATGATGATGAGGCCCAGGTAGCCCACACTTTGGCAATAGGAGAAAGAGTAGTGCATGGATAGTCAGAAATACACAAGAAAAAGATTATGATTACAAGATAAAAACATAGAGATGTTATGCTAAATTGGGGTGAGGTTCCTAAAAGTAATTGTTTATTTTTTAATTTTTTCTCTTATTTTCTATAATATTATCTCTCCCAAATGGGAAAGAAATCCCACAAAAGCAAGCAGTCCCAGCTCTTCAATCTCCGTTATGTGCAGGGTGCCTCCATCTCAGTCCACAATGATAATTTACTACTATTGATTTTAAATTAAAAATCATTGCCACTATTCTATCCTAATTTTAATCATATTCCATGAACCTAATATCTCAATCCTAAAAATCAAAATACATGGTTAAATAATGAGACAAAAAATCTTACTTGGAATCATTTTCGAGTTGTCAATGGTGTCCCCTCCTATTCCACAACCATGCAGCATGCAAGTGGCTTTACAGTCAATGCATCTATTAACCTCAGCACAAGAAAAAAGTGAAAAAAGTAAAAAAGTGCAAGTTGGGACCTAAAAGAGGTGGCCGGAAGGAAATCGGACACAATGGAAGAAGCAGGAAGGGAAACAATCGAAAGCGCAAGGGCAGCCTCAAACCTAAGTCAAAGACAAAAGTGCATTTTTAAATGCAAGGCACCCCTAAAAGTGTTTGTAAAAGAGCACCAAGCTCCCTCCTGTGCAAATTATAAAGGTCAATGGGTGGTAGCAAGGAAGCTAGGAAGATGGGAGGACAATGGGAAAGAAGGCCTAGGCCGGCCATGTAAAAAGGGGTTGACTACCCAAGAGGGATTTAGGGTTTTGTATATAAAGTTGAAAAGTGAATGAAGAGCTCATTCTGGTGTGTGGAAAAAAGTAGCTCTCCTCTTCTTTTTCTTTTTCTTCTTCTTCTTGTTCTTCTTCTTCTTCCACTTCTTCTTCTTCTTTTTCTTCTTCTTCTTCTTGCTTGCTTGCTTGAGCTTATGCTTTAGAGAGGGAGTGTGAGAGTGTGAGGGAGTGAGTGTGTGAGGGTGAGGGACTGTGGTGGGTCTTGATGATTTAGCTTGAGCTCGAGAAGACCAATGGATTTATCTTGAGCTCGGGACGAGAGCTCAGGACCAACAGATTCAAGCCTTAAGTGCTTACGCACTCTGAATTGAGCATTGAAGTAGGGTTTTCCCTGAATCGGTGCTTGATCTAGATAGGTAGGAAGCAAGGGATTTTGAAGAGATATTCGGAATCGAACATTGTTACCAGATTCTGATTCTCTAGAATCAAACGGTCCCAATTTTCGGGCACAGATACCCTAAAAACTCATCCAATTGGACACATGTGACCCATCCGATTCGAACGAGGAAATCCAACCATCTGATTGGCAAAATCAGCCCCACCAAAAACTCGACTATTAGCAGCCCAAGAGAATCGACCCCTCCAATTTGAGCGGTCCAATTTTGAGAATCAGACAAAGCCTAAAACTAGAAGAAGCTGATAATCGGCTCGTTCGATTCTGAGAATTAGATGATTGAGAATCGATCAAGATTGTATTTTTTTTAAAATAAAAAATAATAGAACCACAACTGATTGACCCTGCCAATCAATGCATAGACCGTAGTCCACAACAGATCAGTAGAACGACGCAACTAAAATCCTAGCAGACCCAAGAGTGGCCAAGAATCGAGCCTAAAGTCCCATTAGTCTAGGTATCTAGATGAGAGTGCAAGAGATGCAATCATTGCCTTTTTGTATTAGCACCCACATTGTTTCCAACACTTGAAGTGTACTTAAGAAAAAATGAAAGCTTGATTTTGCATGGTGCATGGAAGAAAGCACACGCACACACACTGAGTGAGTTTAATTGGACAGTTTGTAAATAATAAGGAACTCACTCAAACCTTATTATCAAAATGAGCCCGCTGATAGGAGAAGACCCTAAAATGTAGTCAGGTGATTGAGAACCCTAAACGCAACCCAGGTGTCAGACGCTGCAAGGACTGATACCATTGGAGTGGATCTACCCGACTTGATCAATCTCATTGGCAACCTAGTGGAGCACAAGATCTCAAACATGGCAGAGTCAAGCACTAACCACAGACATAGCAAAGAGCTTGACCTAGACGGTTTCCCAATAGAAATACAGTGGCTAGTCGCCAACTACAATCTACAGACCCGAACCGACCACCATGGTAGGACATCCAAGGACATCATAGCAGACCTCCAAGAGGAGAGGAGACTAGCGTGGAAAGCTTTGCAAGTCATAGTAACCTACAATTAGGAATAGCAAGCCAGAAGCTTGTGACAGAGCATAGAAATGCACGAGATTCAGCAAGTGTGCTAGCCCTAGTAAGCAAAAATAGGACATGCCCTGATGTACAGAGGGAAAGAGCTCTAGAAGGTGATCTCATGTTGAGTGAACTTCTTACAAAGTGATTGCTAGACAACTCTTGAGAGCAGAGGAGGAGAGCGCCAGTGCAATGGCAACCTCGTTGCTTACAAGATTAGGAGTTAATCGGGGCTCTAAGAGCCAATCAAGAAACCCTATCGTGGCTAAGTAGTTAGACAAGTAAAGATGACCCATATAGTTTCATAGAGCATTTTGAGCATATCTGCCAGGCCAATGACCTGACTGATCTTACTCTGTGCTCACAAGATTTTGGTCTATGCTTACGAGATAAGGGTAGAACATAGTACACGAGTATGGATGCTGCTGAGTGAACTGACTTCAACGACCTCAAGAGTCTCTTCATTAAGAGATTCTCCAAGCCTGGGTACTCCGATAACCTTCTAGTGCGAGTGATGAACATCAAGAAGAAAGACAATGAGGACATAAGAGATTATGTCATGCATGTGTGGAGCAATGCATGTATTGTGACGACAACCACCTTCTAGCTGAGTGTTAGGACCCGTAGGTTTGGTCACAACTTACCTTGCATTGTAGGCTATCGACGAGACTCTCATATTTGCAACCATACGCTACCTAGTGAACAGGCCACAAAAACTTTCAGGAGGGGAGCCCCATTGGCTCTCCTGGCACCTAATGATGCCAAACCGGCCATTCCTACGATGGAGATGAACCCCCATAGGCATACCTAGACCACTGTCCTACATGACCCATCCACCGCCACGCTCCAATCCACTGTCTGGAGGAGTTGAGCGATGAAGAGTCTTATGTACACCCTTACGTGTCATATGATAAAGAGGAAAATGCAATCCTTATGCACTACTAACCTGCATCAATGATGGCATTAGGTAGAGGTAGAGGTAGAGGCTTTGGAGGGCAGACCCAAGAACCAATCTCGTGTTGGATTTGTGGACACCTAGGACATATCTCCTCACGCTACCTCGAATGGGAGCAGCTTAATCAAAAAAATTCCAATCTTAGATACCCAGAGTGTGGAATCACTCACCTGGTTGCCAAATGCCCAAGATGAAGACCACCCTCTAGTGCGTCAAAAGAACCATTTGTACCATTAGGGTTGTTTGGAGTTGAGACATTTGACAAAGAGGACACACCCATATCGTTGCATGTCATGACTCGCACGCAAATAAAGCAGATTGACATATCACTGCTTGGACCCAACAACTTAGATGTAGCCTCAATCAAAAAAAAAAGTTGTAGATATAGGAGAAAGAAAGCTAACACAAAGGTGGTGCTAAAAATACAGAGTGCCACGATGCTACCTATCGAAAAAAAAGTGACTGATGCACAAAGAAGGGGAGTGTGAAGGTTGGAAAGTACCCCACGAGGAGTACCTCAACCTGAAATGCCTACTTGAAGCCATCAAAAAAGTCAAGGAGTAGGTGAAAGAAGCCCGGGAGCATCTAAAGGATGTTGAGCTCATAATAGAAGATGAGATCCATGATCTCTCAAGCATAAGCACACCAGTCTTGCCTCCACAATCAAAGTCGAGGGACACGACTGTACCACAAGCAATGCCACTTAAATAGAGTCTACATGCTACGAGCCAGCAAACCAATTGTTCAGGACCATTGGCCAAGAAACACAGAGTTAGGAGAGAGACAAGCAATTAATGAGCTCCTTACCATGCTAGTGACCCCTCAATGACTCTAAGCCTTGGAGATCTGCTTAGGCAGCATTCAACACTTTGGCAAGAGCTAAAGAAATGGGTTGAAAGACCAATGGAGCAAGGGGTAGCTGATCTACACAATCATGATGCAGTAACTCAGATATCCAATCTAATGCTGAAATCGGTGCCCAAGTCCTTGCACGCCAATGCTTTTTGGGAAGGTACCAAAAGGTATCCAATCTTACCGGTCTTGGATCTAGGTTACACCATGAGAAAGAAATTTGTAGATATGGGAGTAGGAGTTAGTGTGCTGAGCCATGCATTACTCCAAGACTGGGGCAACCACAACCTATAGAGAATGCTAGGTTCAATGTCACCCTAGCCAATGGAATGAAAGTGCGGCCATTTGGAGTGTTAAAGAACTAGCCCTTGACGATTGTAGAAATCCAATTCTCTATTGACCTTATGGTCATGAAGGGAATGGACTATGATGTAATGTTAGGCTGACCATGTGGATGCACAATGCATGGGTCATAGAAGACTGGGGTAACGGTTTGATCTTCTTAGGTAATGGAATACAAGTAGTAAGAGTAGATATGGATACATGGAAAACCACACCAATCGACCTAGATGCCATCTCCACCATGTTGAAGGGTGATATGCAGATTAGAAACTCTTACGAGCCACTCACAAAGTATATCCCTTGCCTAGAAGATGAGCAAGATTGGATGAACATGCTAGCCACAATTAATCTGCCATTCTCAGATGACGAGGAGTATGAGCAAGCCGCAAGGCAATTGGTAAGCCTAGTGACATGCCCTCAATACCAGTCTACATGATGGCTAGGAGCTTGTATAAAAAATGTAAATGAAAGACTAATCTAACAATGGAAATGAACAAGAAATAAAAATATTCTAAGCTACAAATAACAAGAAATATACCAAGCTGAGATACAAGCATGGCCATGCCATGGAACATCTTCTATTACCATAGCACAATGTAGCCATGAGTTGCAAACCAAGTACAAGAAGATGAAAGAAAAGAAGGGAAAAAGTTGTGACAGTGCCAAAGAATGATGCTTCATTAGCACTTCTTGCATTTTTATATTAATCCCTATTGCATTGTAATTGGCACTGGTTACATGATGTAATGGCAAATGCATGGTAGCCATTGAATAAGGCAAATGTATGACAAAATGCATGGGATTTGAGACTTGAGGGGTGTGCAATTTTCCCTCTCAAGCCGGGTTGTGCTCCTCTTCAGGGTCCTCGTTAGTAGGGGAGGGCCACCTCTCTTTTGTCCTACCAACTCACCTAGCATCCAGTTTTCCTCATGGGTATAGACATGGCAGATCGATGCTAGGCTAAGAAGACATCATGAAATGCATGTATTGGAAGGAATTTGATTGTCATTTCATGATATGCAAGAACTTGGATGGAATTGGGCTAAAAATTGAATTGGGGATAGGTAAGGAAAATTTATAGTACTGACTTACTGCTTTACAATTTTTATTTCACTTACCATTGAGAAAAATTTTCATTCATGGCAATGAAACAAGAGGCAAACAATTCAATGTCAGGGTTAGGCAAAAATGGATGAGAATTAGAGGCATTGAGAGTGATTATTTCACTAAGAATGAAAGTGATCAAACAGTGATTAATCACTAAGGTAGCTCTATGGATTATTCATGAAATGCATTTGATAAAATGATTGGAATTCTTAATCATTTTAATCTATCTTCCATCAATTGGATTAGCTCAGTAATTGGATTCAAAAGGGAGAGATTAAAGATTATTGAAAGTACATCTTATGCTTGTATGTGAAGAGTGTAGTTGATGTAGATACTTCTCACATAGACGACTTGTATTCAGCTTCGAATGATCCAATAAAGTCCCAATTTAGGCATGCTTCAATATGGAATAAGCTCTCAACTTCATACTCTTCTCCTATGAACTCCATTGTTGCTCCAATGCTTCAAGTATGGTTGATGAAGGTATATTCTTCTTCCATTTGATGTAGAGCTTGAAGAATGATAATGAACAACTCCAATGTAGATTGTAGACTCCAAAATTTGAGAAGAAAACCAAATATTTCAGTGATATTGAAGATGCATGTTGTCCACAACTTCCATAGACCAATATATGCCAAAAACTCTTCAATGTTGCTTCAATGTTGACCATAGATTGAAGCCACAGGTGTAATCAAGCTCCAAGAGTGATTTGCCACCAAGAATCCCTTCATTTGCTTCAAGAAATCTGAAATTCTTTGATGCTATCAAAAATTTTCAAGTATAGGGTTTCATGGGAGAGAGAAGAATCCAAGAATAGAAGTGATCTTGCCCAAACTTGAAGAAAGTTAGTTGCAAGAGAGGTTGGAAGTCTCAAGCATGGATCACTTGAGCAATAGAGCTCATATTTTCAAAAATATGGCAAATTCTCTAATCAAGCATAGTTCACACTACTGCACTCCACGAGATGAGGAAGAAAGAAACAGGCTAAGTAAGCCAAATCACTACTCTACAGACAGCTCAAGAGGTCAAGAGCAAGGTTATGGAGTCCATTGGCATGATACAGATCATGGGAAGGAGATTTGATCGCCTTTGGCTAGCTTGAAAGGAAAGGGAAGAAACCCCTGTTCTTGAAAAGTAGCTCAAGTTTAACCCATTTAATTCATGTAACCCTCATTTTATCCAACTTACCCCAATTTTTGGTCTAAAACTTGGGCACAAGTTGCCATATTGGTTAAAGCCTCCCATTTTCCACAGGGTAATGCCAAGAATCACCATCTTTTTCAGTATTGTTTGTAACATACCTTCAAATATAACCCCGATTATGAAGAAAATAAGTCATGTAACTCATATCTAATTGTAGTTTCCACTTCGTAGTGTGTGAAACTGGATCAAGTACAAGAAAATGACTCCTAACAAGGATCTAGACTAATGCTCTGATACCAATGTAAAGAAAGACTAATCTAACAATGGAAATAAATAGGAAATCAAAATATTCTAAGCTACACATAACAAGAAATATACCAAACTGAGACACAAGCATGGCCATGCCATGGAACATCTTCTAGTACCATAGCAAAACGTAGCCATGAGTTGCAAACCAAGTATAAGAAGATGAAACAGAAGAAGGGAAAAAATTGTGATAGTGCCAAAGAATGATGCTACATTAGCACTTCTTGCCTTTTTATACTAATCCCTAAAGTGCTTTTTTCTCTTGGCTCAAGTATTTACAAGGTTTATACTTTGAATAGGCTTCAACTCTCATGTTGATAATTTGCTTCATTACAAACAACCTAACCTTGTCAATGTACGAGTGGCCACAATCACGAAAATTGAATATGAAGATGAGGAAGTGTTGAGACTTCAAGCTTGTGTGTGTGACCAACAGTCTTACCTATGTCCAGTTGTACATTTGTTGGACATTCAATAATTTGGGTTAGTCTATGTGACCTAAGCAGAGTTAGTATTGGTTAGCTAAACCTAGTGTATAACTTACTCTTTAGTAAGTGGAGAGTAGAATGGAATATGAATGGAAGATAGAGAGCATGACTGAGCTCTTTGTTCCTCTACACTATTTCTCTCTCTCTTTTAACATGGTATTAGAGCCACCATGAATGGGCTCTCTAGAGCAAGAGGATGTGAAGAAGACCTGAAGAACTTGAAGGTCAGAGTATCTATGAAGAGGAGTAGCCTGCCATTGCTCATGCTAAGTAAGTATCATGTCATTTGTGTTATTTTTTGTTATTGAAGTGTGCCAAGGTCCTATTTGGAGCATTTGGAGGCTTCATTGACCACAGTAGAGAGATTATTAATCATCATTGGGCTAAAGACTTGTTGAATACACCTCGAGGCTACATCAGATGATTGCGCCCATGCTGTTCAAACTACTCCCCATGATTGCAAATCAGTAAAGTAGTCATTGCTCAAGTGAACTATAGCTTTCATACTCAGTTTGGAAGGTAATTGAAGGTCCTAACATGCAAATGATTGGTCTAGAGATGATATATGAGCTAGAACAACTAGTTAGAGGTCTGAAATTGAAGATTGTTTGTTGTATACAAACAACATAAAGCATGTATGTATCTCTGACATGAGCTTGGATCTCTCTAATATGCCAGAAGCATCATTGGAGCATAAATATATGCAAAGAGGACATATGGATTTGATTTTGTGCCTTGGAACTAGAATATTTTGCTAAAATACTCAGATCTCAAAAGTTTTCATAGGCTAAAACTGCCATTTACTGTGGACAACAAGCATTGTTTTTACTAAAGCAATATATGACATTAGAAGGCATTTGTCATTTTGTATAACCTAGTATTTATTTTTTGACTCTGTCATGAGAAAAGTCGGTTTTTAATGTGGAGGAGGTATTAGTTGTTGGGCACAATATGTGTGGACAATATGGAAGAAAGTCCTCACTAGTAAAGATTGATGCCATAAGTAGGATGTGGGGGACATGTTTGAATGTATCCGAGGTGAGAATATTTTTGGGTGCATGTGTCTTTTACTTGATATGGATTCTACATTTTGCTCATGTGGCTGAAAGTTTATATTAGCTCTTGAGAAAAGGGAAAAAGTTTTGGTGGGGGAAACAGCATACGAAGGCAATTTGAAAGTTAAAGAGCTTATTGATTTCAGCCCCAATACTAAAGAGAGCAAATTATGAGAATGGGCAGCCTATTATTCTCATCATGGATACAAACCCAATTAGCATGGGTTGGGCAATTGGGTTGTCATGATGATGCTGATGAGAATAGGTATGCCATTTAGTTTGGAGCAAAGGTCCTCAATGAAAGACAACACCGATATTCTCAAGTCAAAAGAGAGTTTTAGGGTGTATTGAGATCCCTTAAGTGTGATAGGGAGCATTTTATGGGAGCTCATGTAGTGGTAGAGACTAATTGTCTACCTCTATTGGGCATGATAGTGAATTGCTCAACTCCTGATATTGCCATGTTATGGTGGATTGCATATATAAAGTCACTTAACCCTAATTTTCAGCATATTGCAAGTAGATAAAACCTCATGACTGGCATGCTTTCATGAGCAAGGTTTGAAGATGAAGAGAATGATGTGATAGGTGTTGAAAACAACTTTATGACAGCAAGGAATGAGTATGCAGCTACTATTACTGTAGGTACAACTTTTGTAATACGGATTTCAGCAGTAAGAAAAGAGCTTATAGTCATGGAGAAGATATGGGCAATAGAGAGAAGGCCTCATCAGTGTTATGCGCCTCAGTGAGAACACAATTTTTGGAAGAGTTGTATAAGGATGATTGGCTGAAAATAGGCCAATATCTCAGCCTCATGACAAAGAAGGCTAAATGGTCTGAAGCTGAATTTAAAAGGATTGAAAGAAAAGCTTACGGGTTTTTCTTGAAAGATGAATATTTATGGAAGCATGCAAAGAAAAAGAGAGGAGCTCCAGTACGTGTATTGGGAGATAGGGCTTCTCAACAACAGGTAATGCAGGAGTTTCATGAAAGCTTATAGGCTGGACAAAGAGGAGTTTGGGGCACATTTGCCAAGATCAAAGAGAAGTATTGGTGGCAAAACATGTATAAAGATGTGGAGCATTATGTGGAATCATATAGTGTTTGTCAAATATATTTCATGGTAAAGCATAGAGATGGGTTGCAACCGACCTTTCCATTGTCTATGCATTACAAATGGGTAGTTGATCTGGTTACCATGCCTGCAGGTTTATGGAATATGAGATATCTTTTGCTTGCATGAGAAGACTTGACAAATCAAGTGGAAGGTCGAGATCTTAGTACAAAGACTACTCAAGCAATTTGCATGTTCTCACTGGAAGAAGTCTTTTGCAAGTATAGTTGTGTTGGTAAAGTGGTTGTAGATAGAGGAGGATTGGATGTGGATGAGGCTCATGACTTCTTTTCACGATTGGGTATCAAGCTAGCCTTAACTTCAACCTACAATCATGAAGCAAATGGAAAAAGTGAAAGAGGTCATCAGCCTATCATTAAGGCATTAGCAAAGTCATGCAAGGGCACGATGAAAGAGTGGCCAAGAATGGTACCTTTTGCTTTATGGGCTAATAGGACCACTCATAGTGCAGTTACAGGGTATATGCATGTTGAATTAATGTATGGACAACAGCCAATCATGCCTATTGAGGAGATTATTGCTACTTGGAGTGTTCTACCATGGGAAGAGGGTTTGAATATAGAAGAGTTGTTGATCCTATGCATTGGATAGTTAGAAAGAAGACCTGAAGACATTGAGAAAACCATGAAAAAGATGAAGACTACAAGGATCAAGAGCAAGAAGAAGTTTGACAAATGACACATATTTGGACCACAAGCTATACAAGAAGAGAACTTGGTGCTAGTTTATGACAGCAGCTTGGAAAATCAGCATAGTGCCAATCCAAAGATGGCAAAGCAGTGTTTTGGTCCATATGTGGTAAGGTTTGTTTTTGATAATGCTACCTATGAATTAAATGAGATGGATGGGACAGCTCTAAGGATTTCAATGGCTAGAAAATGTATCAAGCTCTTTAAACATAGGGAGTCTTCAGCATATGAGTTGAAGGAGTTGGATACTGAGCATGAACATGAAAATATGGAAGATCTATAAGACTATGGCACATGCTGGAGGATGTGTAGGTTAAGAGGGGGTGGCTGTCGTGCTGCTACATGGACACAGTGTGAAAAAATCTACAGTGCTGCTTTCTTAATGATCAAGAGAGCGAATGCCATATTAGTCATTAATGTCAATGTCGTTAGTGTGGATGGTCCAAAAATACTAGATTTTTGACAAGTCTAGCCAATTTTTTATATTTTAGATATTATATCTTGTAAAAAATTCAAAAACTATAGACAAATTCTAGAATAAGATGACATGTAAAAGAAAGTATGTAGCTTTCATCCATTTTGGGATGATTTTATGTAAAAAAGAAGGATTGGTGAAATCGCATGACACACAATTGCAGTTTTCAAGCAGTGTGAACGACACTCCGAATTGGGAGATGAAGAAGAAGTGATCTGGTGGAATTGTGGCTAGGTGTGCTGGTATTTTACCCCTCTTTCAAAGCCAATGGAAACATCAGATTGGTGGTTTGATCAGCATAGATGAAGGTATTGTTTTATGTAGGTTTTTGTCTATAAGAGATTTATCTTCTCATAATGCAAAAATAAATTGACAGGCTTCACCTCTGATAGTATTCTTCCACGTTCTCTATTTCTTTGAACCCCTTCTCTTCCCTCTACTCCTCTCCCTGAATCTCCCTTCACCCTGCTGTTTCTTACCCCCACAGTAGACTTTTGACCTCAAATGCTCTAACAACATTCACTCTACTCACTAAGAGCTATGAGCATTTGGACCTAGGCCTGCATGATCCATCCCTAGTGTTAGATGTCCACTCCATGCCATGCACCTAGGAGGAATACGAATTCGTGAGATAGTAAAAACTCCCAAGGTTATAGAGGAATTGATCCCCAATGCTGAGATATCTCGAGACCAAGCCCTCAAACAACGGTTGATCACCTCCTATAGCAAGAGCAGAGTTGCCTCCCCAAGCTAGCCAATAATGACTCATCTTTCTTGAGGAAGTGATACACTCTCAGACTCCAGTGGGAACAAGAAGGCTGCCAAATCATGACTAATTTCAAGCAGTGATGTGCCATTAAGACCTCTGAGTATGATCCTACTTACATAGCTCCTACCTATTTTAGGGTATTGGCCATCACTCGCAATCGATCACTCGAAGATCATGTCATGAGCCACCCTTATCTAGATTGAGTCCTTACTGAGGAAGAGTTACACATTGCTAGCAGGATCAACTCTGGTGACCTCCTCATGGATGTTCTCACCTACATCACTCAAGTTAGCATCCATCTTTTCAATATGGACTACTATGCCAATCTAGAATATAATCCAAACTTCTATGATTGGCTCATGCAAAAGTTAAATATTGTAAGTCAGTCTTGAATGCCCTTGACTCCTCAAACCTTAATACTAGGAAGGATTCTAGGGCAATGTGGAATCAACCATGTGAGCAAGTAAGGTGAATAAAACACACGAATGAAACCTCCATCAATGACCAAGAGCGGAAGAAAGTGGATAAAAATCAGCTTGTGACTGATGAAAAGTCGTAAAATCTTTGGAATGAATGGACTACTTGAAGGAAAAAATGCTCTTCTTTGTAATTAAGCATGTTATTCTTCCCTAGAAAGCATAATCAAAATCTTGCTCACCTGCTGTAAGAAATTATCTTGAGAACACTAATGGTGAACTATGGCATTATGACATGTATCCACTATGGCAGGTCAAGACAAAAGCAGCAACATTCCATTCTTGAAGGAGAAGCAAGCAAAATACAGTCTCTCATTGGAGACGAGGGGTTACAAATCAACTCAAATTCAAGTATATCCTAAATCTAGAGAACATAGTCGTGGAGGAACCATCCATCCACCAACAACTGGTTAAGCAGTGCATGCTGTGGAAGTACATGAAAAAGGTGGGCCAAGCCATCAACTGTGAGAAGTGCGCCGAGTTCCTTCGAACCTTCAACCAAAATCGAGGCACTCTCACAATGCATCTAAAAAAGGAAGCCCGCCAAGTAGACATCAAGCTAAGCCATGAGCTGGTAAATAAAGCACTAGGCTTACCAGACAAAGTGGAAAAAAGGCCAAAACAAGATGTGTACATCATGTTGGGGATGAACAAAGTGATGTCCACACCAAGGATGGCATCAGCCTAGCTAACATCCCCGACCTCGAGGTTCAAATCTAGGCCAAAATGATGCACACTCTATTCTCCAGTTAGCGGTATAATGTATTAATGAACCAAATCAACGTACCAATTTTGGAGAGCATTACTGCACGGTCCTTTGATAAAGTAACCTTGATGGCTTTGTGAAAAAGAAAATAGAGATGTCAGCAAAAGCATTAGCTATTGGCAAGAAACCCACAGGGGGAGAGTCCCTAGTCTCAAAAGCTAGGAAATCATCGTCCTCAAAGGCCTCCACTATTGTCTTCAAAGGAATCTTGATAGCCATCATAAGAGAAGCACTAGGGAGAATGCACATGATGGAAAGGCAGTTGGTAAAATACCGGTAAATGCCGAACAGGTCCCTTCCATAGCAAGAACACGAGAAATCTAGCAAAAGGACCATGAGTGAGGACAAAGGAGAGAAAGAAGCACAATATTGCCAAGGGAGGGCCAAGAAGTCAAAGAAAGTGACTTTGTAGAAGAAGGCCAAAGAAGAGAGGGAGCAAAGGGAGAAAACAAACCTACACAAAGCACAAAGTGAGTCCAAAATCACAAAAGAATGACAAAATAAAGAAGAAAATGACTAGGCAAAGAGAATAAAAGAGGAATACAGAAGAGTTGAGGATGAAAAAAGAGAAGAGCTGGGTAGGAAGAGGCGGAGCTCAGGAGAAGGAGGAAGAAGACATAGCTCTCGCTATCCACCTCTTAGTGGAGCAACCTTCAAGGCAAGAAGAGTTGGTGGCCATGAGCCCACCTCAACACGAAGGTCCAAGCACCAGCTCCAAGGCACCCAAAGACCTACTGCCCCCAATGAATAAGGGAAAGAGAAAGGGTTTAATCCACCCTATTCCACCTGTCCTACTACTTGCCACCCCAATCACTGCACCCACCCAAGTCTCCTCCACTACTAGTCTAAAGAAGGTTGCCTCTTCAATGGAAATTACACAAATACTAACAAGAAATGCTAAAAAACAAGAAATGTTGAAAACCATAGCTTGCCACTTCTTAATTTAATATGTCTTACAACCAAGAATTACAAGAGATGTTGAAGCCATGGTAGCTTGAGAATCAATTGATGACTGCTGCTGTAAGGAACTTGCCCCTTACAATGGTGGGGAAGGAATTGCCTTCAAGCTCCAAGAAGTGGAGATGTGAAAAATGATTAAAAGATTATTTACATTGGCACCCTCTTGCCTTTTATACTCCAGTTTAAAATAGGATCATTTCCTAACTAAGGTAGCATGAAAATTGCTTTATTACAATCCATCCCTACCCAAAAGTTTTGTCCTCAAAACTTTGAAGACTGAAAGGACAAGTGAATGGTAAATGTTAAGGAATGAGAGATCAATGCTGAATATCCTTGTTCAAGTTGTCCATTGAAGAACATAATCTTCCATTGAAAAGAATCTCTAAAATAAGCTCAAAACAATGGAAATCTAGAATGTTATCCTAAATAGGGTAGTGATAGTAAATGACCCATAACTTTGGATAGTAATATCGGAATGACACATATGAGATATAGAAATGAAGTATACTTCATAATGTATCCATCCATATCATCAAAATCCAATTTTGATGTTGATAGGTCAATTATTTTCATGACAAAAAATTATAACAACAAGTTGTCTAATATGTAATGAACTAATTATCTTCTTGAAGAAGCCATGGAAACTGATCTAAATATGAAGCATGCTGCCAAGATGATTCTTCCATAGCCAATCCCTTCCACTTGACAAGATATTCCATAACAATACGGTTCCTTAGAACCTTCTCTCTCTTGCCAATAATCCTTTCAGGCTCATAGATAAAATTAAGCCATCTTCATCAAGAGGAGGTAGTTCTTCAAGAACTTATATGTCAAGGCCAATGTATTTCTTGAGTTAAGACACATGAAAAACATTGTGAATTCATGTGGTTGAAGGAAAATCAAGTTGTTAAGCAAGATCTCCAACTTTCCTTATGATTTGATATGGACCATAATAGCGATGAGCAAGCTTATTATGTCCACCCTTGAGAGAAGCATAACGAGACTTAGGTACTTTCAAAAATACCCATTCTCCTTCAAAATCCATATGCCTTCTTCTATCATCCACATATAATTTCATTGTCTCTTGTGCCTTCTTGATGTTTTCTTTGCACTGCTTCATTAAGACTTCCATCTTTTCCAACTCTTCCTGAGGAAGAGGATAATTTTTTATTTTCTTGTTTGTTGTTGTTGTGGTAGTCGTAGTAGTAGTAGTGGTAGTGGTAGTGATAGTAGTAGTTATTTAATTTCTTCTCTTCTAGTTTGTTGTTATTTTGGTAGTCGTAGTCGTGGTCGTAGTCATCGTAGTTGTGATTGTAGTAGTAGTACTAGTAGTAGTAATAGTAGTTTTCTTGTTTGTTATTGTTGTAGTAGTAGTAGTTTTTTTTCTTTTATTGTTTATTGTTGTTTAGTTTTCTTATTTGTTGTTGTTGTTGTTGTCGTTGTTGTAGAAGTAGTAGTTTTTTCTTCTTTTCTTGTTTGTTGTTATTGTCGTAGTAGTAGCAGTTGTTGTTATTGTTGTTTTTTTTTCTTCTTTTCTTGTTTATTGTAGTGGTAGTGGTTTGTTGTTGTGATAGTAGTAGTAGTAGTAGTAGTAGTAGTAGTAGTAGTAGTAGTAGTAGTAGTAGTAGTAGTAGTAGTAGTAGTAGTAGTAGTAGTAGTAGTAGTTTTCTTGTTTGTTGTTGTTGTTGTTGTTGTAGTTTTCTTTTCTTTTCTTTTTTATTGTTGTTTAGTTTTCTTGTTTGTTGTTATTGTAGTAGTGGTACTAGTAGTAGTTTTCTTCTTTTCTTGTTTTTTGTTGTTGTTGTTGTTGTAGTAGTTGTTGTTGTAGTTGATTTTTCATCTATTCTTGTTTATTATAGTGGTAGTGGTAGTGGTAGTGGTAGTGGTAGTGGTAGTGGTATAGAGAGAGAGTTGTTGTGGTAGTCGTAGTCGTGGTCGTAGTCATCATAGTCATGATTGTAGTAGTAGTACTAGTAGTAGTAATAGTAGTTTTCTTGTTTGTTGTAGTAGTAGTACTAGTAGTAGTAATAGTAGTTTCTTGTTTGTTTTAGTAGTAACAAAATATTAGTGAGTTTGGTAATTCCCAATTTCCATTTTTTGAATACTAAAAAGGTGGCACCCGAATGACATGCCCATAAGTTTCTCAAAACCATATGATGTGACCTATCATTGGAAAGCGCTTGAAAAATGGAATCTATTGAGCTATATAACACTCAATTTGGAATTATAGTATTCAAGTTATAACAAATCCAAAGATTTGACCACGTGTCCCAAACTTATGGGAAATTCCCATATTCCCCAATATGGTGTTTAGTAGTAGTAGTTTTTTCTTTTCTTTTCTTGTTTAGTGTTGTTTAGTTTTCTTGTTTGTTATAGTAGTAGTAGTAGTAGTAGTAGTTTTTTCTTTTTTTCTTGTTTGTTGTTATTGTAGTAGTAATAGTAGTTGTTGTTGTTGTTGTTTTTTCTTCTTTTCTTATTTGTTGTTGTTTGCTGTTGTTGTTGTTGTTGTTGTAGTAATAGTTTTTTTTTAAATTTTTTTGTTTATTGTTGTTTAGTTTTCTTATTTGTTGTTGTTGTTGTAGTAGTGGTAGTAGTAGTAGTTTTTTCTTCTTTTCTTGCTTGTTATAGTAGTAGTAGTTGTTGCTGTTGTTGTTTTTTTTTTTTCTTATTCTTATTCTTATTCTTCTTCTTCTTTTCTTGTTTATTGTAGTGGTAGTGGTAGTGGTAGTGGTAGAGAGAGAGAGATGTTTTGTTAAAGGAAATGAGAGAGGGAGAGGAAGAGAAAAAGGAAGAATGAACGAGAGAGAGGGAATAAAATACAACATAATAAAGAAAGAGAAAAAGAGAGAGAGATGGAAGGAGAGTAGAGAATGAATGGATAAAAAACAAAGAGAGAGTGGTGGCGATGTCTGGTGAGGTCCGGTGCAATACCATGAGACGAGAAGCACTCCGACATACGTTAATTTGTGGGTGGGTGGAGACTTTACATACGTTAATTTTGCTGAGTTACAAGAGGAGAAATCCCTTATCAAACAATTTAAGAAAGAAAAAAAGAATGATAACAAAAACAAATTGTTTATCGTAACGTAGACAAAATGGAAAATAATGAAGGTCGTGGTGTTCAAGATCGCGAGACGTATCTTAATCAGCGTGTCCCATGTCCTTGCTCTCAATGTAAGCTGGCGATTAGACGAAAACGTCAATTGTCTATAGAACACGTATGATGCTTCGGCGAGTTTCAATCTGAGATCATTGATCAGGTGATCTCAAATTTTGAGCAAACGGTAAGAAAAGTGTATATCAATCATGCATTGTATTCGCAAGCTAATTGAATACCATATACAAAAACATTGGGTGTGGTTGAAAAATTTTCTATCCATAGAGGTGATGTCTCGTCCCAAGGAGGAGTGCACCCTTTGTGGCCAATTAGAAGAGTTCGTGGGTGTGCGATGGATGGAGTGCCTGAGCCAATCCACCACTTGGAAGGTACTACCCAATCTATACCGTCAATACCAGAGGAGACAGATAGCCTTCCAGACTTACCTCCAATCTTGGAGCCTGAGATGGAGGTAATGATCGATGCATTGATGCCCATGGATGTGGAGACTTTTGATCTGCTTAGAGAGGAAGCATCCATACCATTATATGATGGTGTTCAGATCCAAAGAGGCAGATAGATGACAGACAGAGTGAAGCAACACACTTCCTCTCTCACACTCTATTATTTATACCACACTCAATAGTGAAAGATACAACCTACGGTCATAAGACCATTCACACCAAAGGCACCAACTTATTTAATGTATCTAACTACTATGGCTAGACTAGCTGTGTCCAGCTCATGTCGGTCAACACACACTAAATGAGCTTGATATTCTAACACTCCCCCTCAAGCTCAAGACAGCATATGTACTCCAAGTAGCTGTCTAAAACCACAGAACTTATCTTTACCCAGAGACTTGGTAAAGATATCTGCTACCTGCTCATCAGTCCTCACATGCATAAGATCAACCTTTCCTACAAGGACCATCTCACGAATAAAGTGGTAGTGTACCTCTATGTGTTTTGTCCTAGCATGGTAAACTGGATTCATGGCCAGGAGTACACTACTCAGATTATCACATAACAGTTTCACTGGAGCATCAACCTGAATATCCAAGTCAGCCATAAGCTTGAGCAGCCAAGCAATCTCACATGCTGCCAATGCAGCCCCCCTGTACTCTGCCTCAGTACTAGATAAAGCAACCGTAGGCTGCTTCTTGCTGCTCCAACTGATCATGCCGCTACCAAAGCCAAAGGCATAGCCACTCGTAGATCGTCTGTCAGTTGAGCATCCTGCCCAATCTGCATCTGTGTATCCAATCAGTATCAAGGGCTTATCTCTGACATAGAACAGCCCATAGTCTACAGTGGACTTAACATACCTCATGATGCGTCTAACTGCATCCAAGTGCGGCTTTCTCGGCTTTTGCATAAACTGGCTTATAAGCCCTACTGCATAGCTCAAGTCAGGCCTAGTGATGGTCAAGTAAATCAGACTGCCGACCATCTGCCTGTACATAGTCACATCTTCTACTTCAGCCCCAGTGTTCATGTCTAGCTTTACATTCTGGTCCAGAGGTGTATCCAGTGGTTTGCATTCAGCCATGCCATACTTCTTAAGCATTTCCATGGCATAGTGCTTCTGCATCAGCCATAAGCCATTTTCAGCTGGTACGACCTCAATACCCAAGAAATACTTCAGATCTCCCAGATCTTTCATGTCAAATTCAGATTTCAGCATCTTCATAGCATGCTGAATTCCCATGTCATCATTTCCAGTGATTATCAAGTCATCAACATATATGACCAGCACTACCAAGCCACTGTCAGTCTTCTTTGTAAACAGGCTGTGATCAGCCCTGCCAACAATAAATCCAAGACTCTGCAAGTAACTGCTGATCCTAGCATGCCAGGCTCTCGGAGCCTGCTTCAGCCCATACAGTGCCTTTTTCAGCCTGCACACATAATGCTGAAAATCAGGGTGCTCATACCCTTCCGGCTGAACCATGTATACATCCTCTGTTAAATCACCATTGAGGAATGCATTCTTAACATCCATCTGCTGCAATTTCCAGCCTTTTGCAGCAGCCAAGGCAATAACAGTTCGTATGGTTGCCATTTTTGCAACCGGGCTGAATGTTTCATCATAATCCAAGCCATACTGCTGAGCATATCCTTTAGCGACCAGCCTTGCTTTGTACCTTTCTACACTGCCATCAGACTTACATTTGATTTTATACACCCATTTGCAGCCAACAGGCTTTTTCCCTTCAGGCAGTGGTACCAAATCCCAAGTCTGATTTTCAGCCAAGGCTTTCATCTCTTCGTCCATAGCCATGCACCAGTTTTCATCCTTTGCAGCTTCAGCATAAGTACCTGGTTCTTTGATCTCCATCACTTTTGTCATGTATGCATAATGCTTTGCAGAATAACCAGAGTACGTCAACCTGTCAACAGGGTATCTGACCCTCTGCGATCGTCTAGGCTGTGGTGCACTACTCGATTCACCTCTCTCATGAGGCGGAATGTACCTGTTCTGCCTCGTGCCAGGCGTATAGACAGTCGGAATACCAAGTTCGCTGTCTAAAGTATCACTAGACTCATAGCCCGAAGTCATTCTGCCAGTTGTCATCATACCATCCTCACTAACTTTCTCTTTTCCTTTGCTGTCCAAGACATCATGTCTCCCCCTCACTGACATACCCGTGTCAGTGGACGGTGAGCTCCTCAATCTCCCTGTCCATGGGGATACTGTCTGACTGATAGGGCCTGTCATAGCAGTGCTCTGCTGCATATCAACTGTAGAGACATGAGTGGAAGACAGATCGGATAGCACTGCAACTGGTGAGACATACCAAGAGCCCAGCTCATCAAAGATGACATCCCTGCTTACCAAAGTCTCCCTGGTAGAGGGATCATAACATTTGTATGCCTTCTTCTCCTGCGAGTATCCAATGAACACACTCTTATGCGCTTTGGGATCCAGCTTTTTTCTCTTCTCATCTGGAATGTGCACATAAGCAAGACAGCCAAAGACCTTCATGTGTCTTACATCCGGCTTATAGCCATAGAGCCTCTCAAACGGTGTCATGTCATGAATGCCTGCAGTGGGAGTCCTGTTCAGAATATATGTGGCTGTCACAACAGCCTCTGCCCAATAGTAAAGCGGCATATGCTTCTCATTCATCATGGCCCTGGCAGCTTCCATTAGAACCCTGTTCTTCCTTTCAGCTACTCCGTTTTGCTGCGGAGTGTAGCTGCAGGTTAGCTGCCTACGAATGCCATTTTCAGCCAAAAAATCAGCAAATTCATTGGAGACATACTCCCCACCGCTATCAGATCTCAAGCAAGAGATGTAACACTCAAATTCCTTCTCAACCTGTGCCTTAAATTTCTGAAAAACAGCAAAGACCTCATCTTTTGTTTTCAATATGTAAAGCCAGGTATATCGACTGTAGTCATCAATGAAGGATACATAGTATCTGGAACCCCCCATAGATGCATTATGAGCTGGTCCCCAAACATCAGAGTGCACTAACTGCAGTGGTCGTGTACTCTGTCTTACATGCCTGACAAACGGCAATCGTGACTGCTTACCAAACTGGCAAGCCTCGCAGACGTGACCAATATCTGAATATTGGAATCTAGGTAGCCCTGTTACCAGCTGCTTCTTCTGCATGGTCTGCAGCCTCTGCAAATTGACATGCCCCACTCTCTTGTGCCAAATCTCTAAGTCCCTGATAGTGCCAGAACCCTGAGCAAACATAGCGGAATTCAGCTCTGGCAGTGTAGCATCAAGAGCGAACATTCTTCCATTTCTGTGGCCTTTCGCGATCAACTTGCATCCATTGCCAAACTCTTCAATAAAGCAGCCATGCTTATTGAAGCGAACCTGCAAGTTCTGCTCTGTCATTTGACCCACAGACAATAGGTTCTTCGTAATCGAAGGAACATGCAAAACATCATGAAGATTCTTCTTCCTGCCATCATGTACAACCAGAGGCACTTTGCCTTTATGCTCAATGCTATGTTGCGTGTCATCACCTGTGCATACATAGCCATGCTTTTCAGCCACCATATCCGTGAACCAATCACCATGAGGGGTCATGTGATTCGACGCCCCCGAGTCAATGTACCACACTACATCATCAGATGATTTTTTAGCAGCCTTATCTTTGACATATTGCATGGCAAACAGTCTATCACCAGAGTCATCTGCCTGACTGGACGTAGCATAATGTCCATGCTGCTTGCCCTTCTGATTTCCCTGCTTCTTCCAGCAATCCTTTGCAATATGCCCATACTTTCCGCAGTAGTGACAATCCTTGTCCTTATTTGGATTGTCTGACTGACGCTGCTGCTGCCATGAGCCTCTGCCACGGGAGTTCGATCTCCCCCTACCTCGAAAGCTGCCACTACCTCTTGCATTTGATGACTGCTGATTGCTATTACTATAGGATGCATTCTGCTGGCCTCCTCTGCCAGATCCATAGCCTCTACCACGGCTACCACGACCACGCTGATTCGAATAAAAAACTGCATCCTTATTCTTAGAGCTGCTTGACCCTGTAGCTAAGCCAAGCTTCACCTCTTCATGAATCAATAATGCAACCAGCTCATTAAAATCAGGCATCTCAGCCCGCACAGATACTGAAGTGTCAAAAGACTTATACTCCGGACCCAAGCCATTTAAGGTCACTGCAACCATATCCTCATCTTCTACCTGTGAGCCAACAGATGCGAGCTGATCTGCTAAGGTTTTAATCTCTGTGACATAGTCCTGTATGGATCTGTTCTTCCTCTCTATGTTGTTGAATTTTTGCTTCAGTTGTATCTTCCTGGCACTTGTAGTTGTGCCATAGTACCTAACCAATATGTTCCATGCATCTGCTGGGGATTTACAGTTCATGATCTGCATCACCATAGCATCCGATATACATAATGACAGCCAATGTAAAACTCTGCGAGCTCTTTCCGTCCAAGCTCGATGTGCTCGTCTTTGATCAGCTGTAGGATTCCTATCTGGAACTTCAGGTTCAGCCTCAACACCTGTCACTAAGTCCCAGTATCCTTTGCCTATCAGAAAGTTCTCCATGCGGAACTTCCATATTGCATAGTTGTTGCTATCAAGATTTTCTCCCACAATCTGGGTTACATTATCAGTTCTATCAGCATTTGCCATGTTGCAGACCTTGCCTGACTACCTGCAAACCAAGATTTTCTTAACAGTTCAACTTCAGCCCGAAACTGTTTATGACAGTTTTCTGCAATTAATTGCAGTAAAAAAACCAGAGTATTTCAGCCCACTGACACCCCAAAACAACCCACAAACAAGTGGTCTCAACTGTAGATATAACTGTCAATACATAAGCTATGTGTTTGCTTCAGCTTAAGCTTATGTAACCTCACTGCCAGGGTACATACATGCAGTCTGAAAACTGTAAACTGTGAGTAACCAGCAGCAATTTCAAGTCCAAAACTGAGTGTGTCAACAAATTCAGTTTCAGGTTGCAGTCAACCAGAATTCAGCATACCAAGCTCCAAGCAGCTCCAAAATTGTAATTAGCCAGGACAGTGTAACTGCATTTACTTCAGCTTCAAAATTCAGTTTTCAATGATGCTCATTGCTTGCTTCAATTCTCCATGCATTAGCATGTATAGGCCAGTTCATATAGATGATGGAACCCCCAAGATGACCTGTATTGCTTCAGTAATGCACAGTACTTGTCATTGATTGTGTATGACAGTTTTCAGCTTGTCATTGATTTTCAGATCTGAGTATTCTGTCATTGGCTGTGTATGACAGTTTTCAGCCTATCATTGATTTTCAGATCTGAGTATTCTGTCATTGACTGTGTATGACAGTTTTCAGATTTTCAGATCTGAGTATTCTGTCATTGACTGTGTATGACAGTTTTCAGATTTTCAGATCTGAGTATTCTGTCATTGACTGTGTATGACAGTTTTCAGATTTTCAGATCTGAGTATTCTGAGCAAGAGATCTCAGCTCCAAGACATTTGATCCAATGTATACATGCTTTGACACATTCTTGTGCTCCAAAGATGCTTTCTGAGTGTAGTACAAGGCTCCTGTGTGTCAGTAATGACTGAATGCATGCTGTCCATTCATGTTTATAGCAGTTCAGAAATGATTACAGGTCTGTATCTATCACTCCAACTCATAACAGAGCTCCCACACAAGCATTTACTCCTTGCACACTTCAAATACCTTCAATAGTGAGCATACATGCTCTATGAACCTTGTCCAGGTGCCCCACTGAAGATTGACAGGTTGCTATTCACTCAGATCAGCAAGCGCAGATTTTCAGATACAGGTTGCTATCCATTCAGATCAGCAGGCGCATATTTTTAGATACAGGTTGCTATCCATTCAGGAGGCAGTCCACGATTTTCAGACACAGGTTGCAGTCCACGATTTCAGGACACAGATTTCAGGAGACAGTCCACGATTTTCAAACACAGGTTTCAGGAGGCAGTCCACGATTTTTCCTGATTCCTTACTTCCATCTCCTTTGCACTGCAAGTTGTCATGCCCATTCTCCCACAGCCTCATGGATGAAGCTCTGATACCATGTTCAGATCCAAAGAGGCAGATAGATGACAGACAGAGTGAAGCAACACACTTCCTCTCTCACACTCTATTATTTATACCACACTCAATAGTGAAAGATACAACCTACGGTCATAAGACCATTCACACCAAAGGCACCGACTTATTTAATGTATCTAACTACTATGGCTAGACTAGCTGTGTCCAGCTCATGTCGGTCAACACACACTAAATGAGCTTGATATTCTAACAGATGGGTGCCGAGTATCTTGCCTAAAGACATTGGTTGCACTCCTAAGTGTGCAAGCAAAATACGGGTGGAGCGATGCGAGTGTGACTGAGTTGTTCAGGGGCAGGAATCTTATACGTACGCTTCGTTATGACTGAGTTCTTCAGGGCAGGTATCTTATACGTACACTTCGTTGATTTCTTTTCGGCACCATCATTAAAAACATTTATGCTTTTTCAAGGCATTTTATGATTTTTTTTCAAGTTATTGAAGTATCATATATTACCACTTGCAAATACCATGTATGAGTCTCGTGATGATGCACGACATGTTTTACGAAAGCTTGGCATGGACTACAATAGCATCCATGCATGTATCAACGATTGCATACTGTTTCGAGGAGATTACAAGACTATGGAGACATGTCCAAAGTGTGGTGCTCACAGGTATCGATAGGACTTGCAAGGGCAAACCATCCCTCTAAAAGTTCTTAGACACTTTTCGCTTATCCCCTACATAAACCACATGTTTCGTACGTCTGGCATGGTGAGCTTGACAACGTTGCATGCACAAAATAGGTCCACAGATGGAGTTCAAAAAATATCAATGGATTCACGCACATGGAGCCACATTGACTCTACCTTCCCGGGCTTTGTCCGAGAAAATGGTCCATACGGAGTCACATCCAAACAGAATGCAACGGTTCTCAGTTTTCTACGAGTTGCCATATTGGACCCACTTACAAATCAACCTATTGTTGGATCCCATGCATATTTTCAAGAATGTGGACAGCTTGCTATGGGACCACATCACAAGAAAGAGAGACACTATAGGGGCACGAATGGATTTGAAGGAGGTAGGCAAGATGGAGGCACTTTGGCCGCAGTCATGTGCTGATGGTCGCTTGCAGCTACCTCGCGATCCTTGGGTTTTGTCTACTAAAGAAGAGCGCATTATTGTGAAGCAAATATGGCAAGTCTATCCGCACTCCTACGGGTATGATGCATTCTCTCAGGTCTGCATTTTCTAAAGATGATCAATTATTAGGAATAAAATCCCATGATTGGAATAAGATATGTCAGGTTTGTACTACAAATGGATTGTAAGTGGTCTACGTATTTTGCTATTTGGAGTATTATCGTTGATCATAATGCTTTCTCGTTTGTGGCAGTTTGTACTACCGATCGCGATTGCATGGTGCCTTACTCTAGAAATACGCGGGGCCATTTATAGGTTATCAACTTTAGTGCAATGGATGTCACAGAAGGAGATTAAGACGTCCTCTATTGAATCCGCAAGGCAGGGAGCAGTGGAGACGGTTTGTCTCTTTGAGAAATATCTGCCTACCAGCATGCTCACGATACAAATCCACCTTCTTGTGCATCTTGTAGATGAAGTGGAGATTGTTGGATCTGTCCATACGGGATGGATGTTCTTCTTGGAGCACTTCATGAAAACCCTGAAAGGCTTTGTGTGACAACGAGCTCAGCTAGAAGGTAGCATGACTGAAGGTTAGTTGGTGTCTGAGGTGCTAGTGCATATTGCACAATGGCTACCAACAACAGTGGATTCAGACAATAGTATGTTATGGTCGCTGAAGGATGATAATAGACTGACCACAGATGTGGTGGCTGGAAATGGAGTAGAAAAAATAATGGATGTTGCAATGGAGGAGAAAGTGAATCGCTTTTGTATGTTGCACCATGCCTCTATGGAGATGTGGCTCGCTAGATACCAGCAAGCTTGGAAAGATCGAGAGGAAGCATGATCTGAATTTTGACGTAGTACGCGCCATCAACCGATTCCATATCACGAGGGCATGGAGAAGACGATGCGATTTATGTCAACGTGATGGTTGCATGGAGCTTTGACCGTAGCGTCTCGTGAAGGGGCGGAGGTCTAGAGTGGGAATTCTCGAGGGGATGTAGTCCAAAGGTGATGACGTGTTTAGGACTTGTCATATCTATATTTTATATGCAACAACTAATTGAGTGTTTCAATGTACAGTACAAAATATATAATGCAGTGTGGTCATACAAACGACATTTCCGCGTGGAGGGTATTGACAAAATGCACTCCACAAGAGATTGTGGTATCATGGCAAGGTTCGAGCAAGAGAGCCGACTACGAGCAATGGATCCAAACATGGTTATAGATGAGATGGAGTATTTTGGAAACTTGCAAAGTATTGTCACAGTGGATTACCATTGCTTCTCCATGATCCTATTCGATGTGCAGTGGTTCCAAGTGGTACTTGAAGGAGCTGGAGCAACAGTTCGACGAGGTCCATCTGGATTTCTCGAAATAGATTTCGAAAAAGAATGGACGGATTTGCGCGGCACGTTTGTGTTGCCGGCCCATTGTGAACAGGTGCATAAACTCATGTGTTTTTTAATTTGTATTACGACATGGTACATGTCACAATAGTTAAATCTCTCTTATACATGATTGTGAATAGGTAATTTTCTATCCAAACCCCTAACAACCTTGATGGTGATATATTATACCTTCAGCTTCCCGAAGTGCGAGAGTATATGATCAAAGCGATGTTCCGAGCATAGATGAGGACAATATGAAAATAGAGGGGTCGATATTGCAAGGAGTGAAGGCCACCAAAATCTTGGAGCATGTAGAGGAGCCAGCATTGGGTAATAATGATGGAAATACAAGAGTTCAAGAATTCTTTGAGAACGAGGTAGACTCATCCTTTTGTGATGACATGTCTATCAACCTTCCAGTGTATGCGGAGTTGTGTCAGGAGATTGATATGAGACCATAGGGTACTTCATACTTGGAGCATCCACCTACTCAATTCGTTGACGAATCGCTTGTAAGGGTACATAAGATATGCATTTTAAGTAAGATCGTTTTTTTCAGATTTATATTACCGTACTTTGTATGATGTATATTGATTATGTAAATATCATTTTTTATCTATGCAGGTGACCTATGTGGATATTTAGATCATCAGGATGAGTCGAGGGATAAGTGATGAGGAGCTGCAGGAGATCTTCACACGTATGTCTCCAGATCAGATGGTGAGATTCAGATATATGGCGGACCAGGAGCTGTCTTAGACACCATCAGGCCGCTCTATTAGATCTACTTTGGTGCGCTTTGATGCTTCAATTTCTAGCAGATGAGGTCAACGTTTCAGAATTGGGCCAAACGGAGAGAGTGGTTCAGGGGGATGCTGCAGAGATTCAGATGCAGTGAGCCCGCGGTCGACTCAGGATATAGGTGCTATTCCTCGCTCTCGTAGTGGTTCGAGAGAGCGTGGCTCAGGTGGTTGCTGTGGAGGTACAGATGCGGTGTCTCTGTCTCATTGTTCTACTGGAGTTGTGTCACCTCTAAGATTTTTCACACCTTTGGGGACGTCTACTCCACTCACTCCAGCTTTTTCTCAGTCGTCCGCAGGTGGCACCCCTATGGGTGCTACTCCAATAGATACTACCCCGGTAGGTACACCAGATGTACAGGGGTCTTCTAGATATGCCCAAGAGCGTGGTCACAGGTGGAAGAGGACCCATCTTAGGCATACCCCAGAGGGGTATGCCTACCTTGTATATGATAGGTCAGGAGCCATCATCATGAATGATGAGGGAAGGAGGATGATGGCTCGCATGAGAGAGTTGTACTAACAAGTTTTTTGGCACAACATCTTAGATTATTGGAAGAACATACCGGAGGAAGCAAGGACAGCACTAACTGAACCAAGTAAGATGACAGACAAGAACAT
>NW_028229536.1:900000-975003 GCF_053477565.2 Lygodium microphyllum | reverse complement strand
AATAATGTGCAGGAAATTGCCATCAGTGAGTTTACAAACAAGAGGCATGAAGTGTAATAAAATCTCTTTACTAATATCTCAAACTGTGGACCATCCTGCGTGGAAACTGTATTTATTCACCAAGATTATCAATGTCTTCAGAATTCGTAGTCATTGTTCATATTTGGAGCCATGGAAGTCAAAGATATGTCATGAGAAAGGGAGTGTGTTGCAATTGTCCAAAAGCCTGATGACAATAAAGCTCTATTGTAGTTGCTGCTTTTAGAGACTAAGGGATGATTCTGTAGACGCATTCTTGAACATCTGAAGGAATCTTTCCACATAAACCACCTTACTCTAAACCTCTATCTCTACAAACAGCTGTAATCCCAGAACTGTGGCCTTCAAACCCGCTGTAGGATGGAGAACATAAATTGTATGCAAATTCTTTCTATGTTTATGGACTAATAGTTGCTGAAGTCACTTCATTCAGCCTGGATCAGGCTACATTTGCCATGCTGCCGCAGAGAGGAAATATATAACTGTGTAAGACCTTTGCATCAACGGCTCAAACACCTTTACAACATAGAGCACAAGTTATTCCAAGTCAAGACACCGCAATAAAAATTGTGCTCCTCCTCACAAGCTTTGAGGTTCAGTAATCTTCAGATCAATACGGAGAGATGTTCAGACCACTACAGTTCTCTCCCTCATGAACTCAACGAACCTTGTCACTGGAATGTATACACTCTGAGTAAAACCTCCATCGATTGAATCAGAACCTTTGATTTATCCTCCTGCAACGCCTCTTTCCTGATACAAAAGCAGATCCCGGTACCGCACGAAATTCAATTATCTGTTTGACGGTTAATCTTCCTCTTGTCAACACTATTGCAAGGGATTTTCTCTCTCTGTGTTTTGCTGGTGCCGCCCCTCTTTGCGTTCAGCTTTTATTCGGCTCTCCTACTCCTTTGATGCTTCCTCCCCATCGTTTTTGTTTTAACCGTCGACGTTGTCTGAGCTTGTCATCATATGTGTCTTGTAGTGCGTCCTGGTATTCATCATCTTCGCCACTGCAACTTCGTCCACCACCTACCGTCAAAACGCCAACTTAATCACCATCTTTAATGATCTAATATCGCATCTCTTTGCCAGTCGGATTATGCCGGCCCACATTGATCACCGCTTAGAGGCTGCAGTCAGTTCAGAAGACAATGTGCTTCTCCATCTTCATTGTCATCTCGTCTGTCGTCGCTTCAGCTTCTTCCACTTCTCGTTTCAGAGTTTCATCTTCGTCTTGTACCTCCCCTTTTTCCGTCGCATACGTCCCCCAGGCTATTCTAGCTCCTCCTTTCGATGTTCTGTTCACCCCCAAAGATCGACTGCTTCTGCCACCGTACTCCCTTATTCCCCAATTCCACGTAATACTCCCCTTTTCTCCCTGTTCGTCCCGCACTCTCCTCCCCTGTTTCTGCCGCAGTTGCCTACCCTTCTTTCCCAATTGCCGAGCTTTTTTTTCTTCATGAAGTTCCTAAAAACCAGTAAAACCTGCGTATCTGAATCTCCAAGGTTTTTCCCCCCAAAAAGCCTCCTTTTCAAAAATAGCCCAAAAGCTTCTCCTTTTTCCCCTCAAAGCACGGCTCCTTTCATGAGCTCGAATATGCCTCCACTAAATATGAAACACTAAAACCCAAAAAAAAACATGTCCCAACAAGTGCCTTAGATGTTGCACAAAACAAGAGCTTCATATCCTACTCACAAGGTCAAATGTCCATTCCCAGTTCCAATCTGTAAATTTGTGTGATTCCTTGGCTCATCACTATTCTCCCCTGTAATTTCCTCCAAGGATCTTCCCTTTGTTTCAGGGACAAGAAAAGTGAAAAAGAAACCCAGCCCATTGCAGTATTTACTATTCACAGCAATAAGATTGATTGTGTACAGATTTGAGAAAATGCCCTCCTCTTACATCTGTTTATATAGTTGTAATGTCTTCTCTCCTTGACCCTGCCTGAAAGCAACCCTTCATGCTCGCCACTATACTCATACGCAGAAAATAAATGTAATCACAACAACTAAATATGTACAATGTACCAAATCCCATGCACAACTTTTGGGTGGTTTACACACCTCAAATGCGCAGCAATACGACATCCACCCCCTCTAATCCTGCGCATCCTACGGATGGGCCAACTACCCATGATCATTATCATCAAGATCCACAAACAAATCAATCTCTTCGTTATGCATTTCCGGTAGATCAACAAGATTATCAGCCATATCATCTGTCTCTTCCATTGGAGTTTCTTGTCGTTGCTCTTCTCTTGAAAATTCTTCCAATGCATAATCCTCATCATCTCTTTTCTTGAAAATCTTGATTCTTTTTCCAGCAATAGGCACTCTAAGCACTGTCCCATCCAATTCAGTCAGCTCATATGTTGCATTATCAAAAACATGTCTGACTATGTATGGCCCAAACCATCTTTTCACCATCTTCCGAAGTGCAGTATGCTGATTTTCAAGGCTGCTATCAAACACCAATACCCAATCTCCCTCTTCTACTGCTCTAGGCCGCAAGCGATGCCTGCTATCAAACCTGTCCTTGTTCCTTAGTCTAGCAACTTTCAACCTGTCAATAGCTAGCTAAATATCCTCAGGTCTCCTCTCCAACTGTCGAATCCGAAGAGCTAAGAGCTCTTCTCTCGTCAAATCCTCCTGCCATGGTAAAATTGACCAAGTCAAAGCACAAGTCTCAATCGGCATAACAGGTTTCTTACCATACATCAACTCTGCAGGCATATATCCTGTGGTAACACTATGAGTCGTACGATCAGCCCATAAAGCAAATGGTAGAAGTCTCGGCCATTCTCCAATCCGTCCTCTGCATGCTTTGGCTAATGCTTTCACTATTGGCGGATGCCCTCTTTCACTCTTCCCATTTCCCTCTGGATTGTATGCTGTAGTTAGAGCCAATTTGATTCCTAGCTGAGAGAAAAACTCCCTAGCTTCATCTGCATCCAATTCACCACAATCCGCAATGATCTTACCCACACAACCATACCTGCAGAAAATTTCCTCCAATAAGAACTTACACACTGCACTAGTGGTCTTCGTTCTCAAAGATCTACCCTCAACATGATTAGTAAGATCCTCTCTAGCCAAAACAATGTATCTCATCTGCCATAGACCCATAGGCATGGTAACCAAATCAACTACCCACTTATAATGAATGCATAGCGGATAGGTCGGATGAAGCTCATCTCTATGACGCACTACTGAATACATCTGGCAGTCTCTGTAAGTCTCAACAAAGTGAGAAACATCTCTATACATGCCTTTCCACCAATATTTCTCCTTGATTTTCTCATAAGTAGCCCATACTCCTCTATGACCAGCCCAAGGACTCTCATGAAACTCCCTCATCACCTGTAACTGTGTCTCTCTATCGCAGACAACCCGCAAAGGTAATCCGCCTCTTTTCTTCGGATGCTTCCAAAGAAATCCGTCCTTGAGAAAATAACCATAGGCTTTCCTTCTGATCTTCTTAAACTCTTCATCTGTCCATTCATCTCTTTTGCTTAGTGTTCTAAGGTACCTGCCAATCTGCAACCAATCTCCAACAAAGAGTTCTTCTATGAAAGCCACAATATCATAAACATGACAAACATGATCAACCATAGTGGCTGAAATTTCTGCATCATCCTCTTCTGCAAGTAGAGTCTCCTCATCATCATACCTGGCTCTAGATAACATATCAGCCACTGGATTATCCTTCCCTGCTATGTGTTTAAATTTCGGATTTAATGACTTGATGTATGCAATCCATCTCAACATAGCTATATCCGGAGTAGAGCAACTCGTGATCATACCAATCAATGGCAAGCAATCTGTCTCTACCACAACTGAAGCTCCAATAGAGTACTCCTTGTCACATTTGAGAGCCGTGACAATCCCCAGTAACTCCCTCTTGATTTGCGGATATCTCCTCTGTCTCTAGTTTAGGACTTTCGTCCCAAACCGAATAGCATACCTATTTCCATCTGCATCATCTTGACCCACAGCCCAACCTATGCCAATTGGACTAGTGTCAACTATCAATACAATAGGCATATCACAGTTATAATCCGCTTTCCTGAGAGTAGGAGCATTCTGCAATAACTTCTTCAATTTCCGCATGGCTTTAGTGTGGCTCTCATCCCAATAAAATTTCTGCCCCTTTCGAAGCAGCTGATACAAACAATCTGCTATGTGTGCAAAATGAGGTATCCAAATCATATAAAACACACAAGCACCAATGAATCTCCCTACCTCAGAAGTGGTAGAACAATACTCTGCAATCTTGCCTATAGCATTTACCTTATCAGGTGAAGGTTTCCTGCCATAATATCCACACATATGCCCAACAATGACAACCTCATTCACTCCAAAAACAGATTTTTGCCCTGAAAGTGTCAAGTTCACTTCTTCTAACCTGGCCAAAATCTTCTCACATGCTGAAATATGATCAGCCACAAAGTATCTACATCCCTGCTCATTTAGGCTCTCATTCTTCTCTTCTTCTGCACACCCCTTAATGGGCACATCATCCAAGAAAGGCATAGTAAGCTGAGGTATGTAATGACGAAGGACCTTATGCATGGCATTCATCATATGCGCAACAGAATTAGTGGCACCTTGAGGCAAGGTACACATCCTGACAAGCCCAATAGGAGTTCTCATGGTGGTTATGTCCCTGCTTTCCAAAGCCAGCTGAAACTGATCATAACCTGAATACAAATCACCCAAAGAATAGATGGCACGTCCAGCAAATGCCTCTGCAAACTCATCCACAACTGGACCTATACCAACATTCCTGATAGTAACTCTATTCACTGGCTGCATGTCCTGAATAAATCGAAGAGTACCATTCTTCTTTGGAACTGTAAACCACCTGTTTGAGTATGGTGCAGATGAAGGCTCAAGGATTCCCATCCTGATTTTCTCATTCAATAAATCAATCAGCTTTGGCAAGTGTGCTTTAGGCACTGGAATAGGTTGGAGATTCCATGGAATATGAGGAATAGTAAAAATAACCATAGGAGCAACAATATCAGGATTCACACATCCAATCTCATGTGGGACAAAAGCAAATCCCCTTCCATGACGCTCAAGCATCTCCTGAAAGCATTGCTTCTCCATGGGTAACAAGAAATCACCATTTCCAATTTTCAATTCAGCAAGTGTCTCTGCTGAAAATTTATGACCAATATGCTCCGGATTCCTCAAAATTTGCTGTTTACCAGCCCTCTCTATTTGCTGATCACTGTCAGGTGGAAGTGGTACAGCAACCGGCTTCACCTTCTTATCCACAGTTTTGTACTTCGTGTCAACCCTGGCTTCATTATGCTCTTCTGCATTACATAAACCTTGCTGTAAATCAGCAATTCTGCACTCCAATGGCTGAATATTCTCAGCCCTCTGCTCTATGGACTGCATAGAAACAGCCCCAAACTCTGAATGCTGAAATATTTCAGCAGTAAACTCTGTTGGCTGAAAATTTTCAGCCCTCTGTCTCTCTGAAAGCTGATCATAACCAGCTGGAAACTCTTTTTGCTGATTTTCTTCAGCACTCAACACTCTTTGCTGAGTTACCTCAGCCTCTGACTCAATCTGTGACATAAAATCTGCAATTTCATGAAACATGTCCAGGGACTGCACTAATACATTACCATGACAATTCAGCATATCAGTTTTCAGCATATCTCCCATCTCTGTCATCGTATCTGTACAAATCACACTGTCATACATACCATCTATGTGCTCATCATCCTCCAAAATTCCTGCATTTTTCAAATTTTTCTCCTTCCTGCATATATACTGCCTGGAAGCTCTAGACAATCTAGAAGTCTTCTGATAGCTCATCGAACTGTTTGCTGAAATCCCAACATAACCTGAGGAGAAAACACTGCTGCTAGGAGGCGAGAACTCCAATCTCCTCTCCTCTGTACCATCGTCGTCTCGCGAAACGGCGGTACCTAATGAAAACCCGAATCCCTCACAGTGGGTAAGGGTGCATCTCTGAGAGTATCCCTGTTTCTAACATGATTCACACATACAGTCATAAACTGAACTGCTCTCATACCATCCTTACTGCGAATCCGTGCATAAACAGATCCATCATCCATGACCTTTGTTTCCATGCGCATCTCTGTAATGAATGGCTGTCCAAGAATTATGGGATACGAGCATGAATCCTGCACAAAGAAATGAAAATCCTCTTCTACATCACCAATAGAAACCCTGACACTAGGGCAAGCAGCATATAAATCACCTGCAGTGTTATTGGCGGCTCTCATACGCCACCCATGCTCTACATCCATAGGCCATCTGTTACTCTCATAAACTCCACGAACAATGAGATTAATCTCTGAACCATGATCAACCAATGCAACATAAGGCACCTGTTTCTTTCCAATCTTTACCATCGTCTCTGTAGTTGCCCTAGCCCAATGGCTCTGCGAAAAGTGACTACGCGGTATCAAAACAGGCTCATCAATTTCAGCATAATGCATAGGCTGAACCCTCTTCTCTACCTGCGGCAAAACAGAAGCATTATCAACCATAACCTCATCATCATCCTCATCCAACTCTCCAATCAAAACTCCCTGTGTATCAGTGGTAGCCAATGCATGTCTTTTCCTCTTCAGGACCTCCTGAAACTGATCCTGAAACTCTCTTTTTGAGATGCCCAAAATCTCAGAAATAGTGAAAGTCACCTCACTGCCAAGTATCTTATCATTAAAGATTTTCTTCATGTCTGTAGATGTCTCAATATCGGACATCAATCTGAATCCTGGCTGTTTTCTCTCTCTAGGCTCTTGCCTCTTTTCCCTCTTTTGAGCATCCTCCATCTGTCGATCTGGCCCTGATCGTGAAGACGGTCCTGCAGTAGGTGGAGTAACAAACTCACCCCCTCTAGTCTTCTTAGCTGCACTTGGATTTTCTTCATCCCTCTTACGCTTCTCCTCAACAAATACATCTGCACCATGAGATTTAGCCAAATAAGCATAAATAGAATACCTGTCAACAGGCGAGTCCCAACCTGTCTCTGATCTGATGCTAGAGCCTGCGCTAGTCAAAACAGTTTGCTGAATTTTCCCCTTGTTTGCAGACTCCATAGCATAAGTCCATAGTGCGGACTGAGTCTCTGATCCCTTCTCAATCTGTACTCCATATGCAGAAGCATCACCTCTAGCCGTCACATAAGAAGTACGCACAGCCATGTCCTCCACTAACTTCTTCATTCCACCTTTCAAAGTTGGTAGCAAGTGGAGCTCCTGTCTCAGTCAACCAAATCTTACCATCTTACCCCCAATATACCAAATTCTGCCTCCTTGCATCTTGGAAAGAGTCACAATCCCTGCAATGCTGATGCTCCGTACTATCACACCAAATACATCTTCGATCTCTCCTAGGAGCACTAGGAGCACTCCTAGGTGCAGTAGGAGCACTAGAAGAAGTAGTAGGCACAGTCGAAGCAAACTGCTCCTTCAACTTACCCGCCAACTCCGCTTTGACTGACTCAAGTGTCAAATCTGTAATACCTTTGATTATGTCATCAATAGAGGTAGGCACCGATGGAGCGGATGGTTTTGGAGCAGAAGGTGTAGGCATTGGTCGTGGAACAGGAGGAATAGGTGGAGTAGAAACAGTAGGCACTGGCATAGGCCAAGAAACTGGCTGAGGAGGAGAAGAAATAACAGGGATAGAAGTAGGCATAGGAGCAGATGATGGTGTAAGTGTCATGGAACCATTCTGTAGGCGAGTCTTCCATATCCTCCTCTTGGTCAAAGTTGAGACTGCATCCTGAGCATCCTGCCAATCAGTTTTAAGACCCATAGGCTTCGTGCGATCTTCAAGAAGCTCACCCAATTCTTCTTGAAGAGCAGGATCTGCAGCTTGCAAGAAAAGCTCAACTTTTTCAACATCCAATGCTCTTTGTTCAATAGCATCAAGCTGACTATACCTTTCCTCAAATTCTCGAATCAACTCCGAAGCAGCGAGACCTTTGTTTGGCATGTAGACTCACTCTCGGAATGACCGCCGAGTAGCCATACCAAAGTCCTCAAGGAAGTATTCTTCTTTTAGAGCCTTCTTAAAATCTTGCCAATGTGTGTTTTGAATAAAAAGATCAGTCACTTTTGTCCTCAAAGCAGGTGTGACAAGACGAAGGAAGTACTTACTCATAAGTCCAGCAGGAACTCCAAAAAACCCCATCTTGATCTCATATGTCTTCAAATATGCTGAAACATTACGCCCGTCAAATAGCTTCTTCTCACTCTCAACTTCTTCAATAGCCTTAGTCGCGCTGTTTGCATTCTCCTGCTCCGAATAGAGTTGCCTTTGTTGAGACAACTACTGTTGATGCAATTGTTGTTGCTGCTGCATATACATTTGTGTTTGCTGATTTTGGAGCTGCATATACATGGACATATTCTGCAAAATCTGTTTTAGATCCTCCGTTGAAGTACTTGACGCAGCAGTCATAGATGGAGCTGAAGTAGACGCAGCTGGAGTTGAAGAAGAAGCTGAAATAGAGGCTGAAGTGTCTCCCATCCTGAAATTTCTGCGACGCTTTCACGTCGGGTTCACCAAAGATGTCGAAGGGTTTGTGAAAGCAATGTCGCAACCACAGAAGTCCTTGATAAATTCCAGAATAGAAGATCAAACAGGTGAATAAGAAAAATGAGGAAAATGATGTCAAATAGTATTCATATTTCTGTCATGAAGTTTGCAAAATACAGGATGACTTCAACTGATTTTAGGCCTCTTAATTTAATTCTGCAGCATTTGTAGATCCTTGACCTCAAGTCATATGTGCAGAAATTCAGAATTCAATATACAACACCATTGCGATTTTTTTTGATTCTGTTATCAATAATGTGCAGGAAATTGCCATCAGTGAGTTTACAAACAAGAGGCATGAAGTGTAATAAAATCTCTTTACTAATATCTCAAACTGTGGACCATCCTGCGTGGAAACTGTATTTATTCACCAAGATTATCAATGTCTTCAGAATTCGTAGTCATTGTTCATATTTGGAGCCATGGAAGTCAAAGATATGTCATGAGAAAGGGAGTGTGTTGCAATTGTCCAAAAGCCTGATGACAATAAAGCTCTATTGTAGTTGCTGCTTTTAGAGACTAAGGGATGATTCTGTAGACGCATTCTTGAACATCTGAAGGAATCTTTCCACATAAACCACCTTACTCTAAACCTCTATCTCTACAAACAGCTGTAATCCCAGAACTGTGGCCTTCAAACCCGCTGTAGGATGGAGAACATAAATTGTATGCAAATTCTTTCTATGTTTATGGACTAATAGTTGCTGAAGTCACTTCATTCAGCCTGGATCAGGCTACATTTGCCATGCTGCCGCAGAGAGGAAATATATAACTGTGTAAGACCTTTGCATCAACGGCTCAAACACCTTTACAACATAGAGCACAAGTTATTCCAAGTCAAGACACCGCAATAAAAATTGTGCTCCTCCTCACAAGCTTTGAGGTTCAGTAATCTTCAGATCAATACGGAGAGATGTTCAGACCACTACAGTTCTCTCCCTCATGAACTCAACGAACCTTGTCACTGGAATGTATACACTCTGAGTAAAACCTCCATCGATTGAATCAGAACCTTTGATTTATCCTCCTGCAACGCCTCTTTCCTGATACAAAAGCAGATCCCGGTACCACACGAAATTCAATTATCTGTTTGACGGTTAATCTTCCTCTTGTCAACACTATTGCAAGGGATTTTCTCTCTCTGTGTTTTGATGGTGCCGCCCCTCTTTGCGTTCAGCTTTTATTCGGCTCTCCCACTCCTTTGATGCTTCCTCCCCATCGTTTTTGTTTTAACCGTCGACGTTGTCTGAGCTCGTCATCATATGTGTCTTGTAGTGCGTCCTTGTATTCATCATCTTCGCCACTGCAACTTCGTCCACCACCTACCGTCAAAACGCCAACTTAATAACCATCTTTAATGATCTAATATCGCATCTCTTTGCCAGTCGGATTATGCCGGCCCACATTGATCACCGCTTAGAGGCTGCAGTCAGTTCAGAAGACAATGTGCTTCTCCATCTTCATTGTCATCTCGTCTGTCGTCGCTTCAGCTTCTTCCACTTCTCGTTTCAGAGTTTCATCTTCGTCTTGTACCTCCCCTTTTTCCGTCGCACACGTCCCCCAGGCTATTCTAGCTCCTCCTTTCGATGTTCTGTTCACCCCCAAAGATCGACTGCTTCTGCCACCGTACTCCCTTATTCCCCAATTCCACGTAATACTCCCCTTTTCTCCCTGTTCGTCCCGCACTCTCCTCCCCTGTTTCTGCCGCAGTTGCCTACCCTTCTTTCCCGATTGCCGAGCTTTTTTTTCTTCATGAAGTTCCTAAAAACCAGTAAAACCTGCGTATCTGAATCTCCAAGGTTTTTCCCCCCAAAAAGCCTCCTTTTCAAAAATAGCCCAAAAGCTTCTCCTTTTTCCCCTCAAAGCACGGCTCCTTTCATGAGCTCGAATATGCCTCCACTAAATATGAAACACTAAAACCCAAAAAAAAACATGTCCCAACAAGTGCCTTAGATGTTGCACAAAACAAGAGCTTCATATCCTACTCACAAGGTCAAATGTCCATTCCCAGTTCCAATCTGTAAATTTGTGTGATTCCTTGGCTCATCACTATTCTCCCCTGTAATTTCCTCCAAGGATCTTCCCTTTGTTTCAGGGACAAGAAAAGTGAAAAAGAAACCCAGCCCATTGCAGTATTTACTATTCACAGCAATAAGATTGATTGTGTACAGATTTGAGAAAATTCCCTCCTCTTACATCTGTTTATATAGTTGTAATGTCTTCTCTCCTTGACCCTGCCTGAAAGCAACCCTTCATGCTCGCCACTATACTCATACGCAGAAAATAAATGTAATCACAACAACTAAATATGTACAATGTACCAAATCCCATGCACAACTTTTGGGTGGTTTACACACCTCAAATGCGCAGCAATACGACATCCACCCCCTCTAATCCTGCGCATCCTCCGGATGGGCCAACTACCCATGATCATTATCATCAAGATCCACAAACAAATCAATCTCTTCGTTATGCATTTCCGGTAGATCAACAAGATTATCAGCCATATCATCTGTCTCTTCCATTGGAGTTTCTTGTCGTTGCTCTTCTCTTGAAAATTCTTCCAATGCATAATCCTCATCATCTCTTTTCTTGAAAATCTTGATTCTTTTTCCAGCAATAGGCACTCTAAGCACTGTCCCATCCAATTCAGTCAGCTCATATGTTGCATTATCAAAAACATGTCTGACTATGTATGGCCCAAACCATCTTTTCACCATCTTCCGAAGTGCAGTATGCTGATTTTCAAGGCTGCTATCAAACACCAATACCCAATCTCCCTCTTCTACTGCTCTAGGCCGCAAGCGATGCCTGCTATCAAACCTGTCCTTGTTCCTTAGTCTAGCAACTTTCAACCTGTCAATAGCTAGCTAAATATCCTCAGGTCTCCTCTCCAACTGTCGAATCCGAAGAGCTAAGAGCTCTTCTCTCGTCAAATCCTCCTGCCATGGTAAAACTGACCAAGTCAAAGCACAAGTCTCAATCGGCATAACAGGTTTCTTACCATACATCAACTCTGCAGGCATATATCCTGTGGTAACACTATGAGTCGTACGATCAGCCCATAAAGCAAATGGTAGAAGTCTCGGCCATTCTCCAATCCGTCCTCTGCATGCTTTGGCTAATGCTTTCACTATTGGCGGATGCCCTCTTTCACTCTTCCCATTTCCCTCTGGATTGTATGCTGTAGTTAGAGCCAATTTGATTCCTAGCTGAGAGAAAAACTCCCTAGCTTCATCTGCATCCAATTCACCACAATCCGCAGTGATCTTACCCACACAACCATACCTGCAGAAAATTTCCTCCAATAAGAACTTACACACTGCACTAGTGGTCTTCATTCTCAAAGATCTGCCCTCAACATGATTAGTAAGATCCTCTCTAGCCAAAACAATGTATCTCATCTGCCATAGACCCATAGGCATGGTAACCAAATCAACTACCCACTTATAATGAATGCATAGCGGATAGGTCGGATGAAGCTCATCTCTATGACGCACTACTGAATACATCTGGCAGTCTTTGCAAGTCTCAACAAAGTGAGAAACATCTCTATACATGCCTTTCCACCAATATTTCTCCTTGATTTTCTCATAAGTAGCCCATACTCCTCTATGACCAGCCCAAGGACTCTCATGAAACTCCCTCATCACCTGTAACTGTGTCTCTCTATCGCAGACAACCCGCAAAGGTAATCCGCCTCTTTTCTTCGGATGCTTCCAAAGAAATCCGTCCTTGAGAAAATAACCATAGGCTTTCCTTCTGATCTTCTTAACTCTTCATCTGTCCATTCATCTCTTTTGCTTAGTGTTCTAAGGTACTTGCCAATCTGCAACCAATCTCCAACATAGAGTTCTTCTATGAAAGCCACAATATCATAAACATGACAAACATGATCAACCATAGTGGCTGAAATTTCTGCATCTTCCTAGGCAATCCAACAATAGATGAGAGCTCCTACAGATCCTAGCATATCTAACTGACAAGTTGGCTGGCAATCCAACAACAAATCTCAAGCCACTCCAAGATCTGTTGGATGAGCTTGAACAACGGTGGTCCAAGGTGCACGATTTAAGCTTGATTTATCACAACTTGTGAAATGAGGAACAATTGGACATGGATAACTCTAACGATGAATATGAAGACTGCTATTCCTTTAGTGATGAGAGTGAAAGGGAAGTAGACACTATAGAATACGACACTGGGGGGCGTGAAATCGAACAAATACAAGTTGACTACAGACCATGCAAGTAGAACGCCTTTAGGATAGAGCAAGGAGTCATGCACATGGATTGTGATCAAACTTGATTGGAGCACATGGGCGCAATTGACTACTAGCAGGCAGGCCTAGCCCAACCAAGTGACACGCCATTACTAAGAACAAACTCGCCTTCCAAGCTACAATCACTAGGAGAGACTCCCTCTTCTAGCAAAGATGGGGAGTTCAATTCTGAGTCAGAAGACAGCTTAGAGAGTGTTCTTGAGATACCTCAACCTCCCAAGACTAGATGCACCAAGGGAGACCTACCTGTCCAACTAAGACAGTTAAGGGAGGAACGACATAAGCTGCCTACTAAGGACACGTAGGTAGAAGAATAGCAAAAACTACAAGACCTACCAAAGTGATTAAAAAATTTCAAAAAAGGAGATAGGGTAGTGACCTTTCTGGGAGAAAAATGACAGGGGCAAGCAAGTGAATCAATCGAAGGACCGCCAAGGTCAAGGAGGTCAATTTAGCTAGAGAAGGGGAGACACCCTGACCTATCTTTATAGTCGATGACTTGACTGTGGAAGAGGAAGAAAGTCTCATTACTCTCTTACGAAAGTATATGGATGTCTTTAATTGGTCCCTAGAGAGGAGCTCAAAGGGGTAGACCCGAGTGTAGTGACTCATAGCATACCCATGACACCTAATGCAATGCCGAGGAGCCGACCGTATCCTATGAATCCAAAGCATGTCCATGCCATCAAGGAGGAAATTGACAAGCTAATGAGAGAAGTTTTTGTCTACGAAATTGAGCACACGGATTGGGTTTCACCCATAGTCATTGTATTGAAGAAGAATGGAAAGATTAAAGTGTGCGTCAATTATAAGAAGGTAAATGCTGCTATGAAGAGAGATAACTATCCATTGTCGTACACCGAGCTCATGCTCAAGAGAGTGGTTGGAAAAGAGGCCTATAATTTTTGGGATGGCTTCTCTTTATACAATCAAGTGCAAGTGCATCCTAAGGATATTCATAAGATCACATTTTCCACCAAGTGGGGAATCTTTGCCTACATAGTCATGCCTTTTGGGTTGACTAATGTGCCAACTACCATTCGATGACTTATATGCACTATATTCAAAGATATTCTTAGGAAGGAGATAGAGGTATTTGTGGATGACTTGTGTGTTCACTCTACTTGGAGGGAACACTTAGACAAACTCTGAGTGGTCTTTGAACGGTGTCGACTATATCGCCTCTCATTGAACCCCTTGAAGTGCTAGTTTTGGGTGAAGCATGGATGCATTTTAGGGCATGTAGTGTCGAAGAACGACATTGCCACAAACTTCTCAAAGGTTAGGGTCATTTTCAATCTTTCACCCCCAACTGATTACAATGGTTTTCAGTTCTTCTTAGGCCATACAGGGTATTATCAGCGGTTCATATTGAACTATGCCTTGATTGCTAGACCCCTATACAAGCTGTTAATCATATTCAAATGGATCGAGGAATGCCAAAGCGTGTATGAGGAACTGAAAAAGGCATTGACCATGGCACCAATCCTATGAGCCCCAGATTGGACACTCATGTTCCATGTGCACATTGACGCTTTGAAATTTGCCATAAGAGCTGTGTTGTGCCAGCTTGGTGAACACAACCTATATTACCCAGTGAGCTTTGCTATAGGAGACAACTCACTAAATTGAAATAAATTACTCAACAACAGAGAGAGAGGGATTGGCCATGGTATTTGCTGTAAAGAAATTTTGGCATTATCTTTTGGCTATGCCTTTTACCTTTTTTGTTGACCATCAAGCCTTGTTACATCTTGTTAATAAACCTTGTGCTATAGGATGCATCGCGTGATGGCTACTTCTGCTTTTAGAATTCGACTTCTCTGTGGTGGTATGTAAAGGGAAACCGCATTACATGGATGACCATATGTCTCGCATCCCCACAGGAGAAGTTGCTGGAAAAAGGCATTGTAGAAAAATTGCTAGACGCACATCTATTGAGCTTCTCTAGCGAAAGGAATTTGTTTAGAGCCCACATGATGTCGTATTGGTAGAGGACATAGTTCAAGTGCTTGAGTATAGACTACTTGAACGGCCAATAGAAAAGGCCCAACTATCAATTGATAATATGCCAAATCTATCAATTGGGACAAGACGGGTTGCTATGTAGATGCATGTGTGAGCATGAAATGCATGATGTGCTCACAGAGGCACACTATGGAATTGCAGGAGGAAACTTCAGTGGAGACACAACATCCCACAAAGGTGCTACAGCCCTAGCTGTGGTGGCCCACTCTTTTTCGAGATGCAACACAATTTGTAAAGCATTGTGATGAGTGCCAAAATGGATTAAGGCCTCTATTCATAAGGATCACATGGAGCTAATCCCAATCATTGCACGACAACCCTTCAAGAAATGGAAAATTGACTTTATCAAACCCATTAGTCCCACTGCATAGTATTCACAAGATAAATACATCATTGTCACCACCGATTATCTAACGAAATTGGCAGAAGCACATGCTATAAGAAGAAACAACGCTAGGACCACTGTCAAGTTCTTATGGGAGCAAGTGATCTCACAGTTTGGTTTCCCCAGCAAACTTGTTAGTGACCAAGGCACACACTTCATCAACGAAGTGATAGCTCATCTCCTATCCACCTTCCTGATCATCCATCAGAAGTCTTCGCCTATGTGCAAATGGCCAAGTTGAATCCACAAATAAAATATTGGTGAATGTCTTTACTAAGGTAGTCTCTACTTCGTGCAAGTTGATGGCAGCCTTGTGGGGCTACCACACGGCTGTAGGTCAGACTCCCTTTAGGTTGACTTATGGAACATAGACAATTCTACCCTTAGAATTCTTTGTTCCTAGCCTAAGGATAGCCCTTCAAGAGAGATGGGATGGCAAGGAGGCATGGACGGAATGCTTATCGGAAGCCTAGCTTCTAGCCACCCATGTGTTAATATGCGAGAAGGCAAGATGCAAAAGCTAGTTTGACAAGCACGTCAAGCAGCAAGACTTTGAACAAGGTGACTTGGTATTGCTGTACTCATCCAAGGAACCTAAACAGAAAATGAAGTTTAGGGGATTAGGTCCTTTAGAGTTTGGACCATTAGCCGAATCGGCAACATAGAGCTCAAAACCCTCGAAGGTGAGGGCATAGGCTTCTTCAATGGCAGTCACATTAAGAAGTACTTCCCTCCCACGCACCCATTGCATGAGCCTCCAATGATAGAGTCCCATGTCAATGTATGAGTAGCCACCATCAGTGACATGGACGATTGGGATGAGGAAGCTGTAGAACTAGCCTACCTAAGCATAATAGTCTCAGTGCCAAGCACACATGCACCCTTAATGCATTAATCAATGAGGGAGATGACTTTAATATCTTAACTCATGATCATTGGACCCAAATTGGCAAACTGTAGTTACAGCCCACTAGCGCTAAACTCAGCTCGTATGGGGGTTGATCATATACACTCTTGGAAAAGTGCAAGGCTACAATTTCTATCGAGTCTGAAAGCATGCCAATGATCTTCTATGTGTTTCCCAACACTAAATATGTAGGCACGGAGTCACTCTGTTAGGATGAACCTTTAAAAATTAAGCTCATTGTAATGTCACCTATGAGTCACAGCATATCCACCTAGCCATGGCCAACATCCACATAGTTACAACTTTCATCAAGGGTTACATGGCTCCTTCCAAGTTTGCAAATCCACCGGTAGAGAAACCTACTTCCAAGTCTAAGGAGGGGGGTAGTGCTTCCTCACAACCCACCAAGCCTCAAGACCAGCAAATCACTGAAGTCAAAGCTAAAGCCCATTAGCCAAAGCTTCAATGGATGCCTAAACGGAAACAAATACCACCTAGGGGCAGACACCCACAATCCCGCAAGGCTAAGAACCTCACCTTGCACCCTAGGAAGCCAAGACACAACTATAGACATTGATGTATGATCAAGCCGTGATGGGTTTCCAAGACCCTATTGCAAGCATAAGGCTATTACAAGGGTAACACCTGGATATGGATTCCTAAGACCAAAATAGCCCAAGGAATTAATCAAAGAGCAAGAGTGTATATACAAGATGAAGCAAGAGCTATGGAGGTTCAAGAAAGAGAGATCAAGATAGTATGTGGAAACTCAAACAATCAAAATGTCTAATCTACCTTCCCTTATTCTATTACCATGTAAATAACAAAGAATAAAGTGACAATAGTGGGTGGCCTCTAACTATAGTGTATAGGTGTAGGTGTAGTAAGTACAAGTGAATATAGGTGACTAGGCATAGGTGGCCATTAACCCCCAAAAATCTCCCACTTAAGGGTGAATGTACCTCACTATGGAGAAAACAAGAAAAAAGTAAGTCTAGAGTTACTGGATGGCTTATGGAAGACATCCCAATTGGAAACTTAGCAAAGTAAGAGCTTAATGCTCTTTGACTAGAATGCATTAAGAGTCTCTTATGAAAGCTCATAAGGTGTTCTATCAAGAAACAATGACTAGACTAAGCTACATGAGGCAAAGAACACCATCTAAAAGGTGGAGCAAGAGTGTATGTACAAGATGAAGCAAGAGCTATGGAGGTTCAAGAAAGAGAGATCAAGATAGTATGTGGAAACTCCAAAAATAAAAATGTCTAATCTACCTTCCCTTAATCTATTACCATGTAAAGAATAAAGAAAAAAGTGACAATAGTGGGTGGCCTCCACCTATAGTGTATAGGTGTAGGTGTAGTAAGTACAAGTGAATATAGGTGACTAGGCATAGGTGGCCATTAACCCCCAACAATCTCCCGCTTAAGGGTGAATGTACTTCACTATGGAGAAAACAAGAAAAAAGTGGCAAAGTACAAAGTATAGATTGAAAAACAACAATATGAGAAATAGGCGTCGTCTCATCCTACACCCATCACCTTCTTACTAAGAAGGAAATAATGTTCCACTGAGAGACTTTTAGTGAGAAAATCTAAAAAATTCTTATTAGACACGATCTTAATAAGCTCTATCTACTTGTCCTCAGTCACCTCTGTGATGAGGTGATAACAAACTTCAATGTGCTTAGTCTTTGTATGAAAGACTAAATTACATGTCAATTGAATGGCACTCATAGAGATCGAATGCAATATAGGTGCTATAGTCATATCAAGGTTGGGAATTAGATAGCATAATTATAAGGCCTCCTTGTAAGCCTTACTGGTTACAATATACTTGGCCTCAATGGTAGACAAGACCGTGCATTTTTGCACCCTAGACATCTAGGAAACAACATCTTCTAGTAAAGGTGACATAGCCAAAGGTAGACTTCCTACTATCTACATGTCATGCATAGGTAGATTCTATGTAGCCCATGAGTCTAGTAATCTAGACACCATAAAAAATACACATATTTGCAGTGCCTTGAAAGTATCTCATGATACTCTTTACGGTGTCTCAATATCACCTACTAGGTGTTGCCATATAACAAGCCACAACTCCCACACTCCAAATGTCTAGTGGCTATGATAGTATACATCGAGCATCCCACTATCGATGCAAACAAGATATTGGACATCTTGATCCTCTCATCATCTAATTGGGGACAATATGCCTAAATGACCTTCAGATGAGAAGATAATACAGATCAAACAAGCTTACTACCCTACATATCAAACTACTCAAGGACTTTATGAATACAGTCTTATGACATGTAGAGGAGTCCTTTAGAGTGATTACACATAATATGCATACCAAGTATGTGAGAGGTATACCCCATGTCCTTCAACTCAAAGATTTTCTTGAGATATCTTTAAATATTCAAGCTCATATTGAGCACTTCTAGCAAGTCAACAAATCATCAATATATAGCACCAAAATGATAAGGCTACCATCATGGGCCTTTTTCTTGTAAAGACACAAATGCATATCACTATAGGAATAACCTTGTGAGTACATAAGCGTATCAAACTTATGATAACATTCACTAGGTTCCTTCCTAAGTCCACAAAGACTCTTCCTCAACTTGCACAGTAAAGTGCTCCCTACCCCTTTTCTCAAATCCCATACCCTATTGCATATAGATATCCTCATGCAATTCCCCATAAAAAAGAGCCAAATCCATATATGCAACCAAGGCCAATACCAAACTTAGGGTAGTCATCTTGACTACATAAGAGAATATCTCATTGAAATTGACTCCCTATTCCTACTTAAAACCCTTAATAGCTAATCTAGCCTTATATGCCAGCTTTGGGCAACCAGGGGTACACTTCAACTTGTACATCCACTTGTATAGAAATGTATGTTTCTCATTGGGAAAAGGAACCAAATCCCTGTCAAAAATCGCGTGGTGGGGGGACTTGCTCAAGATGCTGCGCTGAACACACACAGAATGCACAAGGAGAAGCTCACTCAAGAGACAAGAATAGAGATGGAGGCCAAAACGTTTTCTTGCTAGTTTATTCTTCTTCTTCCACACACTTTACAATGTACACAAAGTATAGATAAGATACAACATAAAGGAAAGTAACCAACTAAGTCAAACAATGCATAACCGACTACACTAGTCGACTGGCACTATAACTATGCCAGCTGTAAATAGGTGTAACAAGCTGAATATAATAAGTAATGAGTTAGTGGCCATGTAAGAGTCATAATGACCAGCGATGTGCTAAGTGTAGATGTGTGGACCCATCTAACCAAGTGGTCCATCATTAATGTCTGCATGTGTTGAGTTTGTCATCTCAACACTCTCCCTCAAGCTCAACTGCATCTCTGCAACTCCAAGTAAGCTTCAAAACTTTTGAAGCTTCTTTGTACCCAATGACTTCATGAAGATGTCAGCTATCTTATCCTGTGTGCTGGCATACACCAAGTCAATCTCACCTACTAGTATCTTCTCTCTCACAAAGTGGTAGTGTACCTCAATATGTTTTATCCTGGCATGGAACACAGGGTTCCTAGCCAACTGTATACTGCTCATGTTGTCACAATAAATGACAATTGGACCTTCCACCTACACATCTAAATCAACCAATAACTTTTGTAGCCATACTACCTCACATGCTGCAACAACAGCACCTCTATACTCAGCCTCTGTACTCGACAAAGCAACTATAGATTGCTTTTTGCTGCTCCAAGTAACTATTGCACTACCAAGAGAGAACATGTATCCGCTGGTAGACCTTCCATCAGACATACTACCAGCCCAATCTGCATCTATGTATCCAAACACATGTACATCTATACCTGCCTCATAGAAAGTTCCATAATGTAATGTGGACTTCACATATCTCAATATGCATCTCCAATGTGGCTTTCTAGGTACTTGCATAAACTGACTCACAAGACCAATAGCATAGCTTTAGTCTGGCCTTGTAATGGTCATGTAGATCAAACTACCCACTATCCTCCTGAACATAGTAGGGTCTTCTATCTCATCCCCAACATCATCACTCAACTTTGCATTCTGCTCCAACGGGACTGAAAGTGGTTTGCATGTTGTCATACCATACTTGGACAACATATCCAAGCCATACTATCTTTGGGACAGCCATATACCATCATCACATCTGATCACCTCAATGCCAAGGAAGTACCTTAGCTCACCTAAATCCTTCATCTCAGACTTCTTCTTCAAAAAGTCCTTGACTTCAGCAATCCCACTATCACTATCACCTGTAATAATCAAGTCATCCACATAGATGACTATGATGACCAAACCTGCATCTCTCTTTCTCACATAAAGTGAGTGATCAGCATTAGAAACATAAAAGCCAATATTGACAAGATACTCTTTGATCTTGTCAGACCATGCTCTAGGTGCTTGCTTGAGCCCATAGAGCACCTTCTTCAACTTGCACACTTATGTGGGAAGCTCTAAATCTTCATAGCCTGCTGGCTGATCCATATACACTTCTTCCTGCAAATCACCATGCAAGAAGACATTCTTCACATCCATTTGCTGCAACCTCCAACCTTTGGTTGCTACCAAACCAATCACACATCTCACAGTTTCCATCCTAGGAACTGGACTAAAGGTTTCATCATAATCTATGTCATATGTTTGGGCATAGCCTTTTGTAACTAGCCTAGCTTTGTACCTACTAATAGAACCATCTGCATTGTGCTTAATCTTATAAACCCACTTACATCCAATAGCTTTCTTGCCCTTCAGCAATGATACTAGATCCCAAGTCTTATTGGCCTCTAATGCAGCCATCTCCTCATCCATTGCTCCATCCCAATGAGTATGACCAATAGCATCCTCGAAACAAGTGGACTCAACATCCTCAACTAGTTTCACCATATAAGCATAATGGTGAGTTGCATAACCTTCAAAACCAAATCTTTTAACAGGATATTTGACCCTGCTAGATCTGCATACCACCGAATCACTCAATGGAGCCTTTACATTACTATGAGCTCTCTGTACACCTAGTGTCCTGATAGAAGGAATGCCAAGCTCATCATCCAAGCTCTCTGAGCCACTGGAGTCTCCATCAAGAACTGCATCAATGCCATATAACACTTTATTCTTTCCTTTGTCTTTACCTGTAGTGCTACTAGATGCACCTGAAGATGTAGAGCTACTCAGTCTCCCAGAACATGGACTACCAGATGATGTCTCTGGTCCACTAAGAGTCCGTGATTCTTTCTTTTCAGCCTGCACATGACTGTCATGATCATCATTAGCATCCAATGCATCACCACTAGATGCATACCAACTACTCATTTCATCAAAGATGACATCCCTTGATGCCAGGAGGCATATTCCACGGTGGATTCCGTAAACTTAGATGACCGGGGCTCATACACAAAGAGGATTCTTTGTGCGAGAAGTTGATGGGGACGCTTGTCCTTTTCGGGCGTTTCATTAATTTAGTGTGTACATGGGTGATTCCATAGCGGGTGATTCCGCAAAATGCATATTAAATTAATAAACGTTTATGAGTTTAGAGTGCGCACTCGTAATAAATTAAGGTTAGGATTTATTTCTAACCAGTTGATTTATTTATGTAGCTGAAGACTGCTAGGTATTCACTTTTGTCGGTTTAATTGTATTATTTTACTAACGATTGTGAATGCTTCAGTTGATTTGTAGAGATAGCAGTAGTGGCGGAGGAAAGCATTGGAGTCTAGCGAGTATTCGACCTTTGGATTATATTTTGATAGGTGCCACGCCTATATTTTGTTATGTCTATTAAGGCATTGATTATTGATTATTATTTTGTATGCGCCTATGCGCACGGATATGTTATTTCTATTTTGGACATTGAGATTGGGCGTGCCAGACTCTATGGGCACCGTCCATTAGCTTTATTTCCTAATTTTGTAGAAAGCAAACTCAAAAGCTAGAAGCTTGTCATATTTTTATAAATTGGGCTATTATTGAGCATGAAGATGGAAATATACATAAAATACATGCTTTGTGAAGCGCTCACATAAGGCATGGGGGGAGATTGAACCCAATTGGTCTCTTGCTTCTTGTCATTCATGCTTTTACATTGTTTTCTGTGCAAAAAGGTAGAGTTCATTGTTCTTGGGACCTTCCGGGATTCACTACGTGAGCATACTGCGACCGATCTGCGCACCAGTGGTATCAGAGCGAAGCTGAGATCGAGAGCTTCCAATCACTACCCATCTCGAGCGAAGGCGGAGCTCGAGGGCTCTACAGTCAATGTCGTTGCGAACCGTCAATACACGCAGACTTCTGGTGATCAAGAACCCCTGTTTCTACTGTCAGATTGCGAAGGACCAAGCTGTGCAGGCGGAGGACCATGCATCCATCTCCTTCATCAAGTCGTCAAGAAACAGTGAGGAAACTTATAATCCATCTTTTCAAAAGCTTAATTGTAAAGCTTATGAACTTTAAAGAAGCTTAATAGCTTCAAATTTCTTAATCGAGGTCTCAGAGGGGCCTCCGATTTTTTCGCGCGGTGAAAAAAACGGCCCCCCCCCCACGAAATCAGACGACGACTGATCATTAAGATTTTTAAGCTTAATCTCCTAAGTCACTAAACTCCGAGTCCTGCACATCAAGTCGGCCTAAGTTCTGTAAGTCTGCACATCAGAAGTCACTAAACTCCGAGTTCATCAAGTCGGCCTAAGTTCATCAAGTGCAGAACTTAGGCCGACTCGGAGTTTAATCTCCTAAGTCACTAAACTCCGAGTCGGCCTAAGTCACTAAACTCCGAGTTCATCAAGTCGGCCTAAGTTCTGTAAGTCTGCAACTCTGCAAGTCGGCTAAGTCTGCAACTCTGCAAGTCAGACTAGTCAACTGGAGTCAGAACTGACTAGTGCTCAAAACTCCTAGAAGGCTTGTTCCTACGCAAAAACTCTGAACTGGAAAGTTGTTCATGGCAAAGTGTTCTACCTATCTACAGGTTCGTTGAAGTGTTTTCAGCAAACGAAGAAGGAAATATTGCAAATTTTCTAAAAATTGAGAAAGAAATACCCAAAAATACATAGCCTTGTAACCCCGAATTTGAGCTACACTCATCCCGCTAACCTGATTTTGAGTGAGAAAGGTCTATTGAATTTTATAGGATGACAACCCCACATATGGATGATCCTATGGCTGAAGACGACCTACCTGAGCCTACCATGGAATAAAAGCTGGATCTAATCATGGTACAATTGGAAGAAGAATGAAGGGCTAGGCAAGCATTGCAAGCGCAATTGACAAAATTACAAAGAGCGTCTACCGACAAAGAAGAACCTCAAGCTGAAGATTTGATTCGACGTACCATCGACGCCACTCTTGAAGCTCAAACTATTCGCAAGGAATCAAAGATAAGTAAACGAAGTTTCAAATTTCGCACTTTCAATGGCATACGAGAAGGAAAAACTGTTTTATCATTCATTAGCCAGTTTGATGACTATTTCCATGAGGAAACTTATCCAGAAAAAGATAAAATCAAGTGTGTTACTAATCATCTGATAGACAGAGCATCACTTTGGTGGACTGTAGTACGCAAGAGCATAGAATGTCCTGCTACTTGGGAAGATTTCAAGAAGAAGTTCATGTAGAATTTCCTTCCACCGCAATTTCATGAGAAGGCTATCAAGCAATGGGATTTACTTCAACAACGGGATCATGAGCCTATTCCACAGTATACAGAGCGTTTTTGGAATGCACTCCTACAGCTACGCATGCTTGAAGACGTACCAGAGACGACACATAAGCGGAAGTATATGTCTGGACTTCTTGGACATTACTACACTGAAGTGAACATGTTCAAGCCTGCTACCCTTGAAGACGCCATCTCACTAGCTCACGACACTGAAGATAAGTTACGCGGAAGAGACAGACGACCACAGCAATTCCAACCCAATGGTAATTATGGATCTAAACAATTCAATTTCAATTTTAGAAGGTTTAATCCAGGTCGTTTCTCATCACCATCTTTCCGCAAGAATTGGGCTAAACCACCTGCATTACCATCCAATGTCAATCCAAATCCTAAGCCTATTCCACAAGCAAATCCAAATGTACCCAGACTTCCAGCCATTGCAAATAATGTAACCAAAGCCAAGCCAATAGTATGCTATAAATGTCACCAGCCTGGGCATCTCGCAACAAATTGTCATTCAAAGAAGCCACCAGCACATATCAACTATCTTGGAGCCATGGACGAAGACAAGCATGAGGATATGCCTGATTTCACTGAAGATGAGAATGATCCTACTACTACTTCCGACACTTTACCAGGTATGCCTACTCCACATTCATTATTGACTATGAAATGTTTGGTGCATGGAAAGGAAAGAACTATCTTGCATGATGACGGTAGTACTCATGACTTTATTTCAGCAAAATTGGTAAAGGAATTGAAATTACAGACTGTACCTACGCATTATCGCATAAAAGCTACATTTTTAGGCACTAGGTACAATGGCACACAAGAAGTACAAGATTTAGAGATTCAAATTGGTTCATACATTGAAAGAAGAAATTTCTTAGTTGTTCCATTACAGTCAAGCGACATTATTTTAGGAATGCCTTGGAGACACCAGCATAATCCAAATATAGATTATTCCACACACACAATGAATATTAATTTTCAAGGAAAATCTATTACATTATATGGTATGCATGTATCTAGTATTTTTCCACCGCTTTCGCATACTCAAGCAAAACTGCATTACGCAAGAGTACTAAATCATATCTCATTTGGGTGAATGAATTGCAAGCAAAGGAAAATCATATGCACCCTAGGCATAAGGAATTTCTTGCATATTTTAAGGACTGTTTTGCAGAAGACCTACCACCAGGTTTACCTCCTTCACGACCAGAAGACCATAAGATTGATTTAATCCCTGGCACACAACCACCTTGCAAAGCACCATATAGGCACAATCAAATAGAGCAAAAAGAAATCCAGAGTCAAGTTGAAGAATTACTAAATAGAGGCTTAATTCGACCTATCAGTTCTCCATTCGGCGCACCTGTACTCTTAGTCAAGAAAAAGAATAATACTTATCGTATGTGTATTGACTACCAAGCTTTAAATAAGATAACTGTAAAGAATAGGTATCCTATACCTAGAGTTGATGACCTTATGGACAAACTGCAAGGATCTTCTATATTTAGTAAAATTGACCTTAAGTCTGGATATCATCAGGTGAGGCTAGATAAATCTGACATATTTAAGACTGCATTCAGAACACAGTTTGGCCATTACGAATTCTTAGTCATGCCATTCGGATTGACTAATGCACCTGCCACTTTCAATAGAATGATGAACCTATCTTTTTGAAATATCAGTACTGTGTGATTGTTTTCTTTGATGATATTTTGGTGTTTAGTCAAAGTGAAAAACAGCATTATGAGCATTTATCATTAGTTTTTCAATTACTGAAAGAAAATCAATTGTTTGCAAATCCTGAAAAGAGTGAATTCTTTAAGACAGAAATTGAGTATTTAGGTCATATTGTATCAAAAGAAGGAATTAAAGTTGATCCTAAGAAAATTGATGCAATATTGCATTGGCCTGTTCCTAAAAATGTACATGAATTACGCTCATTCCTTGGTCTTGCTAGTTTCTATAGGAAGTTTGTACGTAATTTTTCATTACTTGCTTTACCATTAACCAAACTTCTCAAGAAAGGAATTGTTTATCAATGGACTGAAACTCAGCAAAAATCCTTTGACTTACTGAAACGTGCATTAACCAATGCCCCTGTTCTACAATTGCCTGACTTTAATAGACCATTCTTTCTAGTTGTGACCGATGCTAGCGGATCATGAATAGGAGCCGTACTAATGCAAGACAATCATCCAATAGCATATTCTAGTTCTAAGCTGAAACCCTATGAGCTGAAATATTCCACTTATGACAAAGAACTATTAGCAGTTGTACAAGCATTAAGACAGTGGAAACACTACTTAATGGGTTCAGAATTCATGATAAAGACCGACCAGCAAAGCATTAGACATTTACTTAGCCAACCCCAAATCTCTGACCGTCATATCAAATGGGCTTCCTTCATTCAAAGTTTTCATCCTATCATTCAATACCAACCCGGAAAAGAAAATGTAGTTGCTGATGCATTGAGTAGAAGACCTGCAATTCATAATATTTCTGTCATATCTTTTGATTCTTTGATTTCTATGAAAGATACATATTACCAAGATATTACTTTTCATTCTGATTGGCAAAAATCAGTTCAAAATAATTTCATTCATGTTGATTCATTGTCATATAATGATGGATTTATGTTTTTTGAAAAGAGACTGTGTGTTACTATTCCATTCCGATCTTTTGTTTTGAATGAAATTCATTGTCCCCCATATCAACCTCATAGAGGTATCATATCTACATTACGCATGTTAACTGAAGATTTTTATTGGCCGCATATGGATGCAGATGTATCTAATTTCGTTTCTGAATGTTTGATTTGTCAAAGAATATGGTAAACAGTATGGATTACTAATGCCTTTGTCTATTCCATCTAAACCTTGGAAACATATTTCTATGGATTTCATTACTGGTTTACCAAATACTAAATCTAACCATGACATGATTTGGACAATTGTAGATAGATTTAGTAAGCAAGCATATTTCATTCCATGTAAGAAAACTTTAACAGCATCACAAGCAGCACAGTTATTTTTTAAAACTGTTTTTACTAACCATGGATTGCCAAAAGTTATCATTTCAGATCGTGATTCTAGATTTTGTAACAATTTTTGGATTACACTGTTTGCAAATCTAGGCACAAAGATTGATTTCTCATCTGCATTTCATCCAGAAACAAATGGACAAACAGAAGCCACAAATAGTACCATTCTAGATCTTTTACGTGCCTATACTATCTCTAAACCTCAGACATGGGACACTCACTTGCATTTATTACAGTTTGCATATAACAATACACCGCACACATCAACAAAGAAAGCACCTTTTGAAGTCATTTATGGATATAGATTATCTACACCTGTTGCATCTTTGTCTAATAGAATTCAGAGTGCTGATGATATTGCTAATATGCATAACAGTATTTTTGATGAGGTTAAGGATATGATTGCTAAAGCCCAACAATCATATACCAAACAAGCCAACAAGAAAAGACAAGCCATGAATTTCAAAGTTGATGATTATGTTTGGCTGAGAATAGAAAAACGTAGACTGCAAAGTGTAGATAGACATCCAGTTGTCAAATTAGCTCCTAGATTGTATGGACCATTTAGAATCATTCATAAGATTAATGATAATGCATTCAAGTTAGAATTACCATCTCATTGGAAAATTCACAATACATTTCACATTAGTTTATTGAGACCATTTAGAGGAAAATTACCTATCCACCCTGTTTATGAAAACTCACCTTTATTAGAGGAAGAGACTGAAATACTTGAACCAGAAGCCATCATAGACACTGACTACATGACCACTAGAACTGGCCGAAGGTATTCTAGATATCTAGTAAAATTTAAGAACCATCCTGTAGAGGAAGCACAATGGATGCACGCTCGAGACTTAAATGCTTTCCCCACTCTGTTAGCTCCACATTGAGCTAATAGCAATTGAGGTCAATTGCTATCCCACCCCGGGGGTATGATGCCAGGAGGCATATTCCACGGTGGATTCCGTGCCATGGTGGATTCCGTGAGGTTTTACGGTGGATTCCATAAACTTAGATGACCGGGGCTCATACACAAAGAGGATTCTTTGTGCGAGAAGTTGATGGGGATGCCTGTCCTTTTCGGGCGTTTCATTAATTTAGTGTGTACATGGGTGATTCCATAGCGGGTGATTCCGCAAAATGCATATTAAATTAATAAACGTTTATGAGTTTAGAGTGCGCACTCGTAATAAATTAAGGTTAGGATTTATTTCTAACCAGTTGATTTATTTATGTAGCTGAAGACTGCTAGGTATTCACTTTTGTCGGTTTAATTGTATTATTTTACTAACGATTGTGAATGCTTCAGTTGATGTGTAGAGGTAGCAGCAGTGGCGGAGGAAAGCATTGGAGTCTAGCGAGTATTCGACCTTTGGATTATATTTTGATAGGCGCCACACCTATATTTTGTTATGTCTATTAAGGCATTGATTATTGATTATTATTTTGTATGCGCCTATGCGCACGGATATGTTATTTCTATTTTGGACATTGAGATTGGGCATGCCAGACTCTATGGGCACCGTCCATTAGCTTTATTTCCTATTTTTGTAGAAAGCAAACTCAAAAGCTAAAAGCTTGTCATATTTTTGTAAATTGGGCTATTATTGAGCATGAAGATGGAAATACACATAAAATACATGCTTTGTGAAGCGCTCACATAAGGCATGGGGGGAGATTGAACCCAATTGGTCTCTTGCTTCTTGTTGTGCATGCTTTTACATTGTTTTTTGTGCAAAAAGGTAGAGTTCATTGTTCTTGGGGACCTTCCGGGATTCACTACGTGAGCATACTGCGACCGATCTGTGCACCATCCCTGCTCACTCTAAACTTGCATGTGACAAGGTTATAACAATGATACCCTTTTTGCTCTAAAGAGTATCCAATAAAGACTCACTTTTCAGCCTTTGGATCCAGTTTCTTCCACAACTCATCTGGCACATGAACGTATGCAACACAGCCAAATACCTTCAAGTGCGATACATCAGGCTTCTTGCCAGTAAAGCATTCTTCAGGAGTCATACCATGAACTGCAGCTGTGGGAGTTCTGTTCATAATATAAATAGTAGTATGAACAACCTCAGACCAAAAATGCTTAGGCATATTCTTTTCAGCCATCAAGGCATGTGCAACTTCTGCAATGTGCCTGTTTTTCCTTTCTGCAACCCCATTTTTCTATGGGATATACCTGCATGTGAATTGTCTGTTTATCCCATGAGACCTCAAAAAATCAATGAACTGATTCGAGAGGTAGTCTCCCCCTCCATCTGACCTCAAGCACTTTACTTTCAAGCATGTTTCTCTTTCAACTACAGCCTTGAAAAGTACTCAAACGCTTCACTCTTTTCTTTCATAAAATATACCCACAGCTTTCTAGAACATTCATCAATGAATGTGACAAAGTATGAACTGCCTCCAAGAGATACATTTTGTGTAGGCCCCCAAATGTCTGTATGCACAACATCGAGGATATTTCTGCTTACATCTCTGTCATGTGAAAAGGGTTGTCTTGCCTGCTTACCAAACTGACATGCTTCGTATACCTTATGAAATTCTACAACTCCAAATGTAGGCAAACTTGTAACCAACCCGTTGGACTACATTAATTTTAGCCTTTGTACATTTGCATGTCCAATGCGTTTGTGCCAAATTTCAATATCTGCAACACCTTTTCCTTTAGGATACATAGTAGCATTCATAGTAGGAATTCCAGCATCCAAAGTAAACATACGTCCAACTCTACTTCCCTTTGCTACCAACTTGCACTTGTCATTGAAGTCTTCTATAAAGCAGTCCTTTGCATTAAATCTGACTTGCAGCCCTTGCTCTACCACTGACACCAAGTTCTTTGTAATAGATGGCACATGTAATACATCTGCAAGACTCTTTGTCTTACCATCATGCAAAGACAAGGAAACTTTTCCAATGTGTGAAATTGGGTGGCATGAATCATCACTCGTCTGTACATAACTTGCATTTTACAAATCTTACATCTCTCCAAACCATTTTGCATGGCTGGTCATATGATTGGATGCACCTGAATCAACATACCAAACATCATCATGTGTTCCCTTTCCTGTAACAACATTTATCATATGCTGCATAACAAACAGACGTTCATTTTTGTCTTCATTCTGTCGTGAAGAGGATGCATAGTTTCCTTGCTGGGACTTACCACTACGAATATCATCTTTCTTAGCATAACATTGGGCTGCAATATGACCTGTTTTGCCACAATAGTGACACACAAATACCAGAGTTGTTAGAACCTTTGTTCTACCATCCACCTCTTCCTCTAAAGCTCCCCCTGCCTCTAAAGTTACCATGACCTCCTGAAACCTGCATATTGCCAAATTGCTGATTCAATCTGTTTTGCTGGTTGTCACTACCAGGTCCTGTACCACAGCCTCTTGAAGAAAACCTGCCACGTCCCCTTCCTGAATTGGAGTAGAAAGCTTGGACATGTTCACCACTTTTTTTAGATGTCTCACTCTGTGATCATAAGGGAGACCAACTCATCGAAATCTTGAAATGGCTTTCTGACATATATGGAAGTTACAAAAGACTTCCAAGCCTTTTCATTGTTAAGTCCACCCAAGGTAGATGACACTAAATCATCATCATTGGGCATTGCATCAATCGCTGCCAAGGCATCTGTAATGCTCCTTACCTTCAGTGCATACTCATTGATAGACATCTTCCCTTTCTTCAATGTATTTGACTCTTGCTTGAAATGAATCTTTTGTGCCTTTGTATTTATGGAAAACATACTTTCAAGTATGGTCCAAGCTGCATATGAATTCTCTGCATTTCTAATATGTCCCATCATATTATTGTCAATTACTGTAGATAGTCAATACATGAACTTTTTGTGTTTTGCATTCCATTCATTCCATGCCTTTGTCTCTTCTGCAATTGGAGGATCACTCACCTCCAGCTCCTTTTCTTCACTTGAAACAAACTCGTAGAGGCCTTTTCCAATAAGGAAGTTCGTGACACGAAACTTCCATGAAGGGTAGTTGTTCTTGTCGAGCTTCTCAATGATGGGGTTTCCAGTGTTCTCTGCCATTATCACAAAACTAATACCAAATAGCAACAAGCAAATCTTTTGCAACCCTCGACCTATAGTGCATAGCAATACACCAGACAGCCTTTTTCATTGTCTGCTCAACAATACATGCAATCTGCAACTAGTTTGGAGATAAACCTTGTGTTTATTCACTGATAAACACATTTGAACTTACAGATCTAAAATCTGTAACCTCTGCACCTGTATACGGCAGACACAACTGAAATTGCAGGGTATCTCGAACTGTTGTCCGCAACCTTGTGGCTCTAAAATGGGGCCGGAAACAGCCTCAGATGCCCAAAATAACTACAAAATAGCCTAAAGGGCTGGTCTACAGAATACATTGCACTCTTCGCGCACACCAAATCTCACTGCGATCTGAGATTTTTGCTCTGCCCTTCTTCCGGTGCCTCCACAGGCACTATCCAAGAGAAAGAGTGGAAGAATGGGAGAGCTTCTTACCCGTGGCTTTCTTGCTCGAACCTTGCTTCTTCTCCTTCACTTCAGCCTTCGAAATCAGCCTCTCTCAGTGGCGTGGCTCTGATACCATGTCAAAAATCACGTGGTGGAGGGACTTACTCAAGATGCTGCACCGAACACACACAGAATGCACAAGGAGAAGCTCACTCAAGAGACAAGAAGAGAGATGGAGGCCAAAACGTTTTCTTGCTGGTTTCTTCTTCTTCTTCCACACTCTTTACAATATACACAAGGTATAGATAAGATACAACATAAAGGAAAGTAACCAACTAAGTCAAACAATGCATAACCGACTACACTAGTCGACTGGCGCTATAACTATGCTAGCTGTAAATAGGTGTAACAACCTGAATATAATAAGTAATGAGTTAGTGGCTATGTGAGAGTCATAATGACCACCGATATGCTAAGTGTAGGTGTGTGGACCCATCTAACCAGGTGGTCCATCATTAATGTCCGCATGTGTTGAGCTTGTCATCTCAACAATCCCATGTATGGGTTTTCTATATTGAATCATACTTAGATTACATTGCCCTTTCTCAAGAGTGACTATCACCTCTATGGCTGCATAGCCTCCTCATAAGAGAGAGCTTTACTAGTATCTATCACCATGACATAATGCATAGAGGGCTCAAAATGATCAATAAGACTTGAGGCTCTAGTGGAGCATCTCAACTATGGGGCCTATATAGCATGTCCTCTTTGTCTAAAACATAATAATCCTATAGAAGTGGCAGATCTTGCATCACTATATCATTAGTTACAATAGACTGTCTAATTAGGGCTAGTTATATTGTAATAGAAGGCTCCTCCCTAAAAGATTACCTTGCATATCTCAACTACTTGCTCGTATCTCAAATGCATCTTTTTCTCATGAAATATGCCATCATGGCTATAATACTTGGTTCTTCTCAATCTTGAAGGCTTCTATATTACCATTTGGGAGAAATATTGGCTTCAATATTGAATATATTTCAAAGATTTTAGCATATTGAGCCTCTTGAAGTTCATAATGGAGTTATATTTTGGGACTTTTATTCAAAGAGCTTGCATCTTTGACATTCGAGTATTCAAGCAAGCTTGGAGAATTGATTATTCAAGGATTTAATATTCTTTAAGAATGTATGTGGTGAATTCTATGGATTATTGGAGTTTTATGATGGATTATGGAAATTTCTTCAAACAATGAAGCTTGATTCCAAGTGAATCATTCATCTTCTTCAAGCTTGATCAAGGTATATTACTTACTTAATCTCTGAAATCTCTCCACATCTATTTTTTTAAAGCTTGTCCACTTGTTGATGATGAAAGATTCTTGATCAATTATTTTTTGAAATTGATCAATAGATTAGAGATTAGTGTTCCTTCTTATTGGTGAGAGCCTTTTAATTGAAATTCAACATTCATTTTAATCCTATTTCATCATGAATGTCACTTACATTGTCTTGATGCATAATCCTAATTTGATTGTATGATTCTCTTTGCCCATGAAAGATATTATAAAGGGTAATTAATTGCAATCAATGAGTCACTGAATCACATTGGTAATACCCTTAGCCAAACTCTTTTTTTAAATTCCAATTTTTGTCAATCAGATCTTACATATCATTGAAGGTCAAAAAAAATTTTCAATTATGCATCTCATCTCTGTTTGCTTAATTAGAATGCTTTTGACATATTGATATTCCCACCAAGGAAAAAGGTAGATGCCAAGGGAGATAGTGGGATAATAGTGAGGTGACTCTCCCCCACTATTAAAGATATCTCAAGATGTAACCAACTGACCTGGGGGAGAAGGTTGTGAATAAGTCAATTGTGGACAGGTAATACTATTTTCCCACTGATATATAGCAATCAATAAGAGTATAAGTAGCTAACTAGTTTGGAAATGGGATCCATAGATATTGTGCTTGGGTGTGATTTCTTGATGACTTTAGGGAAAATTAATTTGGATTTTTGGTAGTTCTACATGGATTTTTCCATTGATAGGTGGCTTATCTATCCAAAGGGAATCCCTAGTAAATATTATTTGCATATTATCACTATTAAACAACTCAAGAAGCAGTACAAATGACAATCTCAAATTTTTGTTTTACACTTAAATAAATAAGCAGAAGATCAGTCCCAAAATTCACCTGAGTATCCAAATTTGAAAGCTATTCTTGAGGAGTATAGGGTTTTGTTTGAAGTGACTACTTCATTATCTCCTAAGAGAGCAATGGATCACCCCATAAATTTGGAGCCTCATTCAAAGCCAGTCAATAAGTCACCCTATAGATTGTTTAAATATAAGCATGAAGAGGTAGCCGAGCAAATCAAAGAGATTTTATAGATGGGATTCATTGAGCCTAGTTCTTCACCTTATGCAACTCTGGTCTTATTAGTGAATAAGAAGTATGGACCCTTCAAGATGTATATTGACTACAATAATCTAAACAAGATCACAATGAGGGATATGCATCTAATTCCTAGAGTTTATGATTTTCTTCATGAGCTTAAGGGGGATAGTGTCTTTAGCAAGATGGACTTGAGGTCCATATATAATTAGATTTTTATGTGAGAGGGTGATGCTAAAATTGCCTTTATGTAACATGTCCACCTGTTTCCTTGCAGGACACGTCTTAGTAGCCCATCAGAAAGAGGGTCTAGAAAGCACCGCCCGGCACTCCCATGGAAAGTTACGGGGTTTGTGATCTAGGTCTTTTTGAGTCTGATATGTAGTAGAAGTATTCCGACCGTTCCCACGACCTGAATCGGTGTTTTCCTAGTGGTCATTCTCTTAGAACGGCTAGCGTCAAAAACCAAGCAAACTACTTTATGCAGAAACATCAGGGTCGAAGCGGATTCATGTTGCACTTGGTTCAAGGAGAAGGGGAAACAAGAGGGATATAAAGCTCAACCTCTCTGTCCACAAGGCATAATCCCATTCCGTTTTCCTAAAACAGCATAAATCAGGATTCTAGTAACCTCAACTCTAGGTCAGCGTTGCCTGTTGTTCCTTTCCTTCGAGAAAAGTTTCTTGCTATCCATTTCGCTTGAGAAAAGTTCTCGGCCAACCGGGACCACCCATCTGTAGGGCAGACCCATGGCCACATCCACCACACTTTCCTCAGGGTTGCTTTAACTGTCTGATTACCTACCACATTTAGTTGGACACGCATCAAGCAGCTTCCTTAATTAGCCAATTATACACCGGTTCCTTCACTTAATCTTAGCACTTGACATAGAAAAACAGTGCCAAACAAGTTCCTTTTCAATAGGTTATCTTATTTATCTTTGGAATACATCCATATAATCCAGCCCGAAGGTAATCCTTAATCCGCCCGAAGGTAATCCATAATCCGCCTGAAAGTAATCCATAATCCACCTGATGGTAATCCATAATCCACCCGTAGGCTAATCCATAATCCGCCCGAAGGTAATCCATAATCCGCCCGAAGGCTATCTAGCAATCCACATGGATTACTAATCCAAGATTTTCCCGTAGACTAGTATGCAGGCCTTGAGATCCAATCCTGAGTCACATTGGCATCTTGTGCAGGGCTCGAAAGGCAACCCCTATAAAAATAGAAAAGAAAAGAAAGGAAGATTTATAAGCAATTGCTCATTGCCTTGCAAAGGCCTGGTATGTTCCTGGGGATGAGTCAAACTCGGGGGGGCCGATGCCTTATCTTCCTAGGGGTGGCGTCTCGCTGGAAAAGAAGAAAGTAAGGAAGGTTGGAGCGAAAATAAAAGTGAGCGTAAAAAAAGGATTAAGTGTCGCCTTGCGAGGGCTTGGTAGGTTCTTGGATACTGAGACAGGACCTGAGGCCGATGACCTGTTCTCCTTGGGTCACTACGCTCAGCTCCCTCCTTTTTACACGCCCGAGTATGGGGGAATAAAAAACTAAAAGCAGAAATGTGCTAAAAGACAATACTTATTGATCAGGCTATAGGAGTCATCGCCTAGTAGGAGCTCCTGGTTGTATTATCCTTAGTTAGGTAGGTAGTTCAGACCACCACTTAGGGCGACCTCTGTGATAGTTCTTTTTAGTTTGGTCGTGTTGGAGCAGTCAGTTAGTGACTAGCTTCGGACCTTCTATCAAATTAAGTTAGGTCTACTCCTTGTGGATTTTATGCCTTGGTTTTGTCATGGGGGTAGGGTGAGCATTGTGTTGTGTTTTAATATGTATCTATTTTGTATCAGGTTGATGCTTCCTTTGGTTGTTTTGTGCAAATCTGATGTGGGATTCGACGGGCTGAGTTGCCCTATCCCATGGTCGCCAATGAGAGCGGAGTTTTGAGCTTGGGATGTGGCTAAAATTTTCCAAAAAATCAAGAATTTAGGGAAAAAATATTTAACATCGAAGGTGGCGGCTGCAGCTAGGACGATTTTAAGCGCCAAGTGAAAGACAGCTTTTAAAAGGCGCCCGAGCGACACTTATGGATTTTTGATAAATTTTCCAACTGCCGTGTGGAATGCCAGGAGCTGCCAATTAGTGCGGGATGACGAGACGAATGTGCAGGATTTTTCAGAGGCTGAAACGGAGCCCGGACGAGGAAGAGACAAAAAATTGGCCAAGATACGAAAGGGTGGACAAAACTTGGACCAAAGGGGGGTGCCCTTTGGGAAATTTAACACGCTCCCCCCCACTTTCCCCCCTCCTCCACCCGCCCCCACCCCCGGCCTCAATTTTTGATGAAAAAACGTAAAGAAAATGTGGGAAGATGGCGTGATGCAGGCGGCTGAAAATTGCGCCCTCCTCCTCATAGATCACGAATGGAGGCTGAATGCAACCTATCTAACCAATGATACTCGGCAACTTCTCCCTCTTGGCTGACTCTATCGTCGGTCTTCGCGCGAGATATGGCTGTCTAGATGAAGAGAACAGAATCTAGTCTTTCTCTCTCAGTTGAAGGAGGAACCGGGAGGGAGAAGAAAGTGATGATGGAGATTGATGGAGGAACCGAAAGGGAGAAGAAAGTGATGATGGAGATGCTAAAGATTGATGAGTAGCATTGGATTGAGAGCAATGGAGGCTCCATCTGATGGTTATGCAGTCATTTAAGGTGTCTCGGATTACGCAAAGACACGGTATGATCATTTTTATGAAGAAAATGAAGGATTTTTGGTAGTTTATGATGATAATTATGTTCTTATTGGATGAAAATTTGTTTGTGTACTGGTTGCATTATGATTAATTATTGTGTATCAGAAAATCTTGATTTTGCAATGATTTACATGCTCTATTTAATTCCTGTAAACCCGAAATGCGGTTTTTAAGCGGTAAAATTGTAGTTTTTCCATTTCTGGTAGGTGAAAGGTGTTCCCATGGGGAAAAAATGGAAGATAAATTGAATATTAGTATGTTGAAGTGATTGGAACAAGGAAAACCATAAAATAGCATATTTTATTGCCAAATAAATCAAGAAAATGAAAAAAATAAGGGAAAAAATAGAGATACGTCTTGGAAAAATAAAGAAAAATATAATGATTATTTGTGGATATATGGTAGTGGCAAAGCATGAGTTTTAGCCTCAGTTTTCCCTCTCCTTGTCAAATTTTGCGATTTATTACTTTTTGTATATCAAAACATGACAAAATGAACCTCTATGCAACGAAAGCAATACCTAAACATAGGGGGTTTGGATATTTGAATGGTGTGATTTGCGTGCTGATTGTTGCTGATTTTTTGATGCATATCATGACATAGAGTGCGTTGTATTTTAATTAAGAGGATAGTAGCACGAGTGTTATCACGGTGCTATCCTTACATCGCCGCAACGAGTTAGGGAATAAGCATTTGAAAGCCTGGTTGTGCACCACATGTTTTTTATTTAAAATTATGTTTGAGCACTTTAGAATCATCCACTTTGCATGTGCATGTAAACCATGGTGTCAGAATAAAAAAGACTGGATGCATAGCACTTGTTTTCAATGACAATGACCCGCGCTTGAGTGTGGAAAGGCATCCTAAGCCGTAGGATAGACATTCATTTCTTGGGGGATTATTTGGTAAGGACACATGGTATCTCTTAGAGTACTTTCGAAATGAAAGAGTGAAGTTTGTTCGTTTGTTTTATATGTTGAGTAGCGCATCAAGGGGCCAATCCCTGCGATGTAGGAGAGTTGCAGTGGGGCCGTGGTGTTTCCACCGACAGGTTGCCTCCCATGTATGTGATTATCGTGGCATTTATTGTCAATGTGTATGGGTTCTCCCTTTGTGGATTTTATAGAAAGGAAAACGTTGAACTACAAAACTATAAACGCATAGATTAGGCTTTAGGACAGTTCGTCCTTTAGCAACAGATTGACGCTCCTAGCCCATGACGCTGTGAGGGTGTGGTTTTCTGTTATGAGCATGAGGTCCGGCTAGTGCCATAGCCAGTGCCGGCCCATTTGAGGTCCCATCACAAAGGCTCAAGTATCTTCAGGATCAAAACAGGGTAAAAACAGGGTAAACCAAGGATTTTACAGGGCACTACAGGGCATTTACAGGTTGTTACAGGTATACCCTTCATTATTGAAGTACAGGTGTAGGCACTAGAGGGTATCCACAGGTCCTATACAGCCTTATATAGGTTTGGAAACCATTTGGGGTTACTATCTTGCCTTACAGGGTCAAAACAGGGTACTTATAGGTTAAAACAGGGTGCAGGCCTGGACAGTTCAAACTCAGAAATCGAGTTGCAGAAATTTATGTCCTAAATTTGTTATAGCATGCTATAGCTCATCTCGAAGAGGGCATTCTTGGATTTGATTTGAACTAAAAAAAATTGAAATCGGAGTTTCTTAGAAAAAGTTATAGCCATTTTTCTGACAGGGGGTACTACAGGACTGCACTATTATGGTAGGATATAAGGGTAAAAGTAAGGTCCAGGAAGATTATGCTTAGCAAATCAGAGATTCCATTTTGGATAATGCACCTCAAGAGAGCCCTAAAGAGCCTCAATAACAAGGGGAAGTTAGTATACCCAATATTACCTTGTGTATACATGAACAAAGACATAGGGAACATCATGAGGCCATATTATCAAGAATGGAGCAAATGGTTTTCTCTACTGATCAAATGAAGTCTTCCATTGAGAAGTTAGTAGATTCAATTACTCAAACAAAGGCTTCTATTGATAAGTTGGTGGAATCTAATGCTCAAATTATGGCACAATTCTCCCAATGGATGCAAATGCAAATGGGATCTAAAGAAGCTAAGGAGAAAGCTTATTCAAAGAGTGAGCCTTCAGTCCCACTTCAGTCATCTAACCAAAATGGTCATGGTCATGTCATTATTGGAAGAAGAGGCATCCCAAATAGCCAATATGAAGTAAGTGAGGCTTCACAATGGCATGATGACTATTTGGGCAGTTTGAATGGAGCTAAATCTCAAGCTTTTGGGCTAAATACTCAAATTTCTAGGGGTCCTCTACCAACAAGAAGATTACATAGTGGTTCTCAGCCACCTATTGGGAGATTTCCACCTCAATTTGGGGGTTCCATACATGGTATTCATGATTAGTCTATTTTGGGACAACAACCATTCCATGAAAGAGAGCTAAAGGACAAGATTGTTCTAGCCAAATTTAATGGTTAGTCATCTTCACCATCTGATTTAGAGGAGTGGACCTCTAAGATGGAATCCTACTTTGACATATTCCCTAAAACTGATGACATGAAGATTCAGTTTGCTTCATTGCATTTGGAGGGATTTTCCCATACTTAGTGGAGGTAGATTAAAAAAGAAAACATACTTGTAGAGAATTGGAAAGCTTTCAAGGCACTTATGGTTGAAGTATTTGTCTCCCCTCTTGAAAAAGAGAAATTGGCAAGGAGATGTATGGTTTGGAACAAAGAGGCCTAAGTACAAGAGAGTACACTAAACAATTTCTCAACCTAGCTATGTATGTAGAAAGAATCGGTGATGAGGCTAAGCTCCACAAGTACATGTATGGTTTAGAGCCATCTTTATAAGCTAATGTCATGGCACAAAACCCTACTTCCCTCTTTAAGGTTATTGAGCTTGCAGAGCGCTATGCAAGAAAATATAGAAGAGAATCTTCATTTCAACCTGGTTTTGGATAGCCAAGGACTGTTTTTAAACATGGGTAAGTTGGTAACACTTATGGCAGCAATCATGTGCCAAATGGGAGCTTACGAGTACCAACTTATCCACCATTCAATGCTTCTAGACCTCAAAGTAATTTTAGGACAGCAAACAGTCCTAGATTTGACTTCAAACAAGGGAATAGCAAGCCTAAATCCATTTCAGCCAACATGAATCCTAAGTCTATTCCTATGGATCTTTACAAAGAAAGAAAGGAGAAAGGCTTATGTTTCAAGTGTGGGGAAAAGTATACACTTGATCATGTCTCAAAGTGTACAAAAACATCAAACCCAAGCTTCAGAGTATGTTAGTCTTTGAGGATTTTGAAGATGAGATGGATGAAGCTAATGCAATTGCACTTAATGCTAAAAATGAAGATCTTGAGGAAGAAGTTGGGCAAGAGTATTTCTATGATCCAGCTGACTCTTTTCCTTTTGATCCTGGTGGAAGTGTTCCTTTTGATCCGAACCACTTGCTACCACTAATTGTTCTATTTCCATGGATGCTTGGATAGGATCTAAGAGCCCTAATACACTCCGTATGAAGGGTAACATTCATGGAAATCCAGTGTTCATTTTGATAGATAGTGGCAGTACCCATAGTTTTGTGAATAAGTCCATCATGGACAAGCTGAATTGTATTCCCACAAATTTACAGTAGCCCATTAGAGTTCAAGTGGCCAATGGTGAAGAGGAAATCAGCACATAGATATGCCTACAGGTTTCTTTACAGCTGGCTGAAAATTTTGAAGCAAAAGTAAACCTGGTCACTTTGGAAATAGGGCCTATAGACATCGTACTCGGTTGTGATTGGTTGATGACATGACTATGGATTTTGCAAGTTGTATATGGAGTTTATCTTCAATGGATAGCTTATCCATGCAAGATCAGCCCAATAATTCAGCAAACCATCCAGCCTTGACAGCTCTTCTTGAGGAGTATAGGGATTTGTTTGAGGTTCCTACTTCATTGCCTTCCTAGAGAGCAGTAGATCACCCCATTGATTTGGAGCCCAGCTCAAAGACAATCAATAAGCCACCTTACAGATTATCAAAGTGTGAACGAGAGGAAGTAGCCAAGCAAATTATGGAACTTCTTGAGATGGGATTCATTGAACCAAGTTCTTCACCTTATGCATCTCCAATTCTATTAGTCAAAAGGAAAGATAGATCTTTCAGAATGTGCATTGACTACAGAGATCTTAATAAGATCACAGTGAAGAACAAGTATTCGATACCCAGGATTAATGATTTGCTTGATGAGCTCAAGGGGGCTCAATTCTTTACGAAGATTGATTTGAGGTCAGGGTATCATCAGATTCGCATGCGAGAGGGTGACGAAGTCAAGACTACTTTCAGGACTGATCAGGGGCTCTATCATTTCTTAGTGATGCCATTTGGGCTTCCAAATACTCCAGCTACCTTCCAAAGCCTGATGAATAAGATTTTACAGCCTTTCCTCTTTCAGTTTATCTTGGTGTTCTTTGATGACATTCTGATCTACAGTAAAACTTTACAGGATCACTTGGCACATATGAGGAGGGTTTTTAATGTATTGAGACATCACAGGCTTTTTGCTAAGGAGAAGAAGTGTTCTTTTATGCAGGCTGAAGTGGAATACTTGGGACATATTGTCAGTAGAAAAGGAATACAAGCTAATCCCAAGAAGGTGCAGTGTATAAAAGATTGGCCAACACCTACTACTACTACTTCTTTTAGAGGATTCCTTGGTTTATCTTCATTCTATCTCTGATTCATCAAGCATTATGCGGCCATTGCAGCTTCTTTGACTAATAGGTTGAAGAAGGAGGCTTGCTTTTGGGATGCTCTTACAGATAGTAGCTTCAACCAGTTAAAGGGACTCCTTACCTTTGCTCCTATCTTAGTATGCCCAGACTTTTCCAAAGAATTTACCATAACAGTGTGATGCTAGTGGCCATGGCATTGGGGCTGTTTTGTTACAGGAGCATGGAGTGATTTCCTTTGAGAGCCATAAGCTTACAGATAAAGAAATGGCCATGAATGTTTATGACTAGGAGATGTTGGCTATCTTGCATGTAATTAAGAAGTGGCACCATTACTTGTATGGCAGTCGATTTAGAGTACACAGTGATCAGAGGGTTCTTAAGTATTTCCTTACTCAGTCCAATCTTACTTCTAAGCAGCATCGGTGGATTGCTACACTACAAAATTATGATTTTGACATCACTCATATGAGGGGCAAAGACAATATAGTGGATGATTCTCTTTCTCGTATGTGGGCTTGCAAAGTTTCAGCTATGACATAATTGCATAATGATTGGATTGAAGAATTATAGGAGGCTTATCTTCTGGATGAAGAATTCAGCCATATTTTTCAAAAATTTGAGCAAGGTCTTATGGAAGAAAACTCACATTATCAGTTCAAAAATTGCTTTATTTGGTCGAAAGGCAAGATTGTTATTCCTTCTACCTCTTCTTTTACACGGAAAATTATGGAGGAACTACATTCTTCACCTTTAGCTAGACATTTAGGAGTTTTCAAGACCTATGACAGGATCAACAAAAGTTTTTATTGGAAAGGATTGTGGAAAGATGTCAAGGACTTTGTCATGAAGTGTATGTCTTGTTAGTAGATTAAGGACAACACCCATAAGCCAGGAGGTTTATTACAGCCATTACCTATTCCTACATGTAAATGGACTCACATTACTATGGAATTCATTTTTGGCTTGCCTACTACCAAGAAGGGATGGAATAGTATATATGTGGTGGTAGATAGAATCACCAAGGCAGCCCATTTTATTCCAACCAAGATTCAGTTTACTGCCTCTCAAGTGGCCAGTCAGTTTATGGAGCAGATTTTTAGACTACATAGATTACCGCAGGTGATTGTTTGCGATAGAGACTCAAAGTTTATGAGTAACTTTTGGCAGGAAATATTTACATCTATGGGCACTAAATTGGCTCCATCTATGGCCTATCATCCACAAACTGATGGACAGACAGAAAGAGTCAATAAATGGTTGGAGACTTATCTTCGCCATTTCTGCTATGATGTCCAAACCTCATGGGATTCTTGGTTACACTTGGCTGAGTTTTCTTATAACAATTCTACCCATGCTAGTATTGGAGTTTCACTCTTTGAGACTTTGTATGGTTACAAGGTGCCCTTACCCGTAGTCATCTTTAATGAAAGGATCAATCCTCATGGGAAGGAAGAGTTAGAAAGAATGCAAACCCTTCTTCAGCAATGCAAGATGAATCTTAGGAAAGCTCAAGACCAAATGAAGATGTATGCTGATGAGAAGAGGCGGCCTTTAGAGTTCCAAGAAGGAGAGTTGGTCTTACTGGAGGTGCCCAAGTCCAGGTACTCTACATTAAAAGATGGATCTAGTAATAAGATTGCCCACAAGTTTTATGGCCCTTACCGGATCCTTAAGCGAATTGGAGACTTGGCATATAGATTAGAGCTTCCCTCTTCCACAAAGATTCACAATGTCTTCCATGTTAGTCAGCTCAAGCCTTTTTATGGTGATCCAGTGGATATAGTTGATGAGCTGCCACCTATTGATGAAGAAGGTCTTATTCAATACATCCCAGAGGCTGTTATATGTTAGCGTGAGAAGAAGCTTTGATCTCATTCTATCATGGAATATTTGATCAAATGGAGAGGTTTACTACCTCAGGATTAGGACAACACGTTGTTTTAGGAGAGTTTTTATCGTGCCTAATTTTTAGAGTTAAGCTATCTTTATGGGCTTAAAGTACTCTTCAAGAGCTCCGTTTTGATATTTGGCACGCCTCATTTGGACACTTCTACTAGAAGTTATGGTGGCAGATTTGGTCATGCAGGGCCTGTTTACACAACAAGCTGTCTACTTCATTTTGAGATTATCTATTGAAGATTTTATGGCTCCATATACTTTCGAAGTATTCGAGATCATGTATATAGCTGAGGTCTACTCTTGTTCTTCAATTTTAGTCCATATGGTTGGTCATACTTCATTCATTTTTCCATTTGTAAAGCTGTAAAAACAGAGTAGTACTCTGTTCTATCCATCCTCAACCAAATGACTCATAGGACTCTCAAATAGACAATCGTTTCTATAACCATCTCTAGTCAACTCTTATCCTTGTCACATTTGACCATAACTATATCGAATGCGCATAAAGACATATGTACAATAACCTTTGGCAATTAATTCTAACATGATTCTATGACTTAGAATCTCAATTAATCTAGCTAAAAATCATAGCGATTAATTGTTTATGCTTGTACTAATATGTTTTCTAGATGAGTTATCAATTTGTGTAAGTGAAGAATATGGAAGCTAATATCTTATGTAATTATTTTATATAGAAAAATAATAATGTAGTAATAAATAACCTGGTTTGGCAGCATGACGATATTAGGAATTTTGTCTTTACTTGCACTTGCATTAGCCACACCCAATGTTCCATTTGGTAGTGGCGATTTCAGCAACCTCGGGCATTCCCGTATCATTGGCAATACCCTCGGTTGCGTTGGTCCCCATGGTTTTTCCACTTCATCGCTTTGGAGGCATCATCCACGAGTGGTTCGAGAGATAAGGAAATTGGAATAGATTCGAGATGAGAGAACATAAGAGAATATGGCTTAATTGAAGATTGAGACAAGGGAATTGAGCTAATTTTGTTCCTCTCTTCCTCTCTCTCTCTCTCCCTCTCTCTCTCCCTCTCCCTCTCTCTCTCAAGCTTCTTCTTGTAGCCTCTTGAAGGGGAATCCTTCTACCTCTCTTCCTATACCTCTCTCTCACAACCTCTCGGGGTCTCCTTATGTCTCCCTAGCTGCCCCCCATGCCTCTTATTTATAGTGAATTGGAGAAGAAGGGTTGTGGCTGAGAAGAGGAGCTCTTTGTGGAGGGGGATCTTGGAAAGATCAGTGATCTGATGTTCAGATCATAAATTTGATGGTTCCATTGGCTTCAAAAGGGGGGTAAAACTCCAAGACACTTGATTAGAAAGCTCTCACTTCACTCCTTCTTCTTCTCTCTGTTCAAAGTGTTTTTTTCTGTCTGTAGACTGCGATCATAGCGCATGTGAATTTCGCCAATCTCTCTCCCTTTTTTTTCTTTTTTATAAAATCGTCAAACTAACTAACACATCGCTTGTCTTTTCTTTTAAATGACATCTAGTTCTAGAAATCTCCATATCCTTTTTTAAAAAAAAGAATAATATCTAAAATATCTAAAATATTCTAGCCTTGTCCAAAAATCTAATATTTTTAGACCATCCTTATTATACACATTAACATTAGTGATTAATATAGCTCATCTCTGTTGTTCACATTGTAACTTTCATGAAGGGTGGCTACGGTCCTTGTTAGTTTATAAAAATATCGAGTTACGGCTCTCGGATTTATTTATTTATTTATTTTTAATGTTAGTTAGTTATTAACATTAGTTAATTTTTAAAAAAAAACTTTTGTTAGTAACCTTACTAACTTATTAATTGACTAACTAACTTTTAAACTAACCAACTAAATTTTATTGCCTGGAAATATTACAACGTCTGAAAGTATAAAAGAGCTCAAAATAGGTGAAAATTATTTCCTTTCACCGAGCTGAAAAACACTCTTTTATGCAAATTCTAATGAAACATGGAAAAGCTTTTGCATTTCAGCCAAGTGAAATAAGTTGTATGGATCCAAATATTGTGGCTCCTATGGTCATTTTTACAGTCCCACATGTGCCTTGGAACCTCAAGCCCATTCCCATTCCAAGGGTGCATTTGCCCAAATTGTTGGAACTTCTAAATGAGAAGATCAAAATGAAGATTTTAGAACCTTCTTCAGCACCTTACTCAAATCGATGGTTTATCATGCCCAAGAAAATGGATCCTTACAATTCATTCAAGATCTACACCCTATTAAGCATGTCACAATCCGAAATGTTGGTTCAGATCCAATTGTTGATGAGTTTGCTGAAGCTTTTGCAGGTAGAGCAATTCATTCTATGGGTGACCTATATTCAAGATATGACCAATTTTAGCTTTCATTAGAAAACCGAGACATTACCACAATGAAGACACGTCTTGGATTGGTCCACATGTGCACTCTACCACAAGGTGCAACAAAACTCCATAGCCCATATGATGAATGCCATGCATTGAAGGAATTTCATAAAAGCTTATGGACTGGCCATAGATGTATATGGGGAACCTTTATTAAAGTCAAGGAAAAATACTGGTGGGTGGCAAAACATGTATCGAGATATACAGCATTTTGTTGAAACCTGTTATGTGTGTTAGATGTATTCTATGGTCAAGCATTGAGATGTGGGTTACAACTGACTTATCCCTTGTCTATACATTATAGATGGGCTATTGATATTGTAACCATGCCTACAAGGATATGGAATATGCGGTATTTAGTGCTTGCAAGAGAAGATCTAACCAATCAAGTTGAAGGTAAATCTTTAAAAACCAAGACCACTCAAGTTGTTTGTCGCTTTTTGCTTGAAGAAGTATTGTGCAAATATGGCTGTGTTGGCAAGGTAACCGCAAATAGAGGAGAATCGGATGCCGATGAGGCACACGACGTCTTTGCTCAATTGGGTATCAAGGTGGCTTTGACATCAGCCTACAATCCTGAAGGCAATGGAAGGAGTGAGAAGACATCAACCTATTCTCAAAGCTCTAGCAAAGTCTTGTAGAGGAAAGATCAGAGAATGGCCTAAAATGCTACCTTTTGCATTATGGGTTGACCAGACTACTCACAGTATAGTGACTGGCTATATGCCAGTTGAACTTATGCATGGACAACAACCAATTATGCCAATTGAAGAATCTATTCTCACATGGATTCTTCTACCTTGGGAGAATGGCATCAGTAGAGAAGAGTTGTTGACTTTGCACATATGGTAGCTAGAAAGAAGGCCTGAAGATGTTCAAGCAGCTATTAAGAAGTTAAAAATAATAAGAATAAAAAACAAAAGAAGATTTGATTGGCAACATCGACTTCGGCCAAGAGCTATCCAAGAAAATAACTAGGTGCTTGTCTATGACAACAGCCTAGATAATCAATACAATGCTTCTAGAAAGATAGTAAAGTGTTGGTTTGTGGCCCGTATGTGGTAAATTTCCTTCATGACAGTGCCACATATTCATTGGTTGAATTGGATGGGACAAGCATAAAGATACCCACTGCTGGAAAAAGAATCAAGCTCTTCAAACGAAGAGAAAGTTCAACATATGACTTAGAAGACTTGGATATAATTCAAGAGCATAAAGACATAGAGGAAGAAGAAGAGGCAGAAGATGAAGACATTGATATGGCAGAAGATACTTCTTCTAACACTGCAGATCCGTAAGACTTTGGCACATGTTAGAGGATGTGCAAGTTAGGAGGGGGTGGATGCTGTGTCACTATATGCGCACATCCTGTGAAAAACTCTTGAGTGCAACTTATAGATCTAGAGAGCCAATGCCACTCTAGGCATTAGTGTTAGTGTCCATGGTTCAAAAATATTAGTTTTTTGGACAAGTTTTAGCCAATTTTAGATATTTTAGATATTATCTCTTATAAAAATCCATAAAATTGTAGACAACTTCTAGATTAGGATCACATGTAAAAGAAAGCATGTAGCTTTCAGCTATTTTGAGAGGATTTAATGTAAAAATAAAGATTAGCAAAATCACACGATCGCTGTTTTCAGGCACTGAGCAACACTCTGAAGTGGGAGATGAAGAGGGAGTGATGTGGCACCATTCTGGCCAAGTGTGCTAGTATTTTACTCCCCTTTCAAAGCTAATGGAAGCATCATATTGGTGATCTGAGAAGCATAGATGAAGGTATTGTTTTATACACGTTTTTGTATACAAGAGTTTTATCTTCTCGTAATGCATAAATAATAAAAACAAATATCCCATTCCAAGAATAGATGAACTTCTTGACCATCTTCAAGGTACGAAGATCTTCTCTAAGATAGATCTCAGATCTGAATATTATCAAATAAGGATCAAGGAAGAAGATATCCCAAAGAACGGCATTCAGTACAAGGTATGGACACTTTGAATTCCTAGTCATGTCATTCGGGCTGACAAATGCTCCTGCTACCTTCAATAGGTTAATGCAGGATATCTTTAGGCCCTATCTTGATGACTTCGTACTCATCTTCTTTGATGATACCCTAGTCTACTCCAAGCAGGAAAAATATCATGAACCCTAGCTTCACATTGTTCTTGAAACAATGAGAGCGCACAAAGCTTTATGCCAATAAGAAGAAGTGTTCATTTTTCAAGCGACAAATTGAATATCTAGGATTCATTTTATCAACGGAAAGAATTTCAGTAGATCTGTGGAATGGCCAACACCAACAACTGTCAAAGAAATACGTAGTTTTCTTGGATTGACAGGATGATACAGAGTCTTTATCAAAGACTATGCTTTGATTGCAGCGCCTCTGACTGATCTACTAAAGAAGCAAGTATCAATTGTTTGGTCACCCTGCTGAACAGACCAGCTTTGACAAACTAAAGGAAAGCTTGATATTAGCACCCATCCTGAAACTTTCAGATCTTAATAAGACATTTGAAGTGATAACTGATGCTAGCACACTTGCCTTAGGATGTGTGCTTATGCAAGAAGGTCATCCCGTAGCATACTCTTTCAGAAAACTGAAGAGCCATGAAAGGAACTATGCTACCTACGATCTGGAACTATTGGTTGTCATCCACGCTCTCAAATTTTGGACACTACTTGCTGGGTAATAGATTTACCTTAGTTACAGACCACAAGAGTCTTAAATGGATTTTCACCCAGAATGAGCTCAATATGAGGCAACGCCGATGGATTGAAGTGCTGGAAGAATATGACTTTGAAATCAAATACGGGCCTGGAAAGGAGAATGTAGTTGCCGATGCACTCAGTCACAAGGCAATTCTGAATTCTCTGATTTTGCAAGATCCATCAACAGTAAGATCTCTAGCTACAAAGGTATCCATGCCAAACAACCCAATTCTTGAGCTAGCTAAAGAAGAGGCATGCCATGACCCAACCTATCAGAATTTGCTAAGGGAGATCCCCATCAAGGATCAAGACCCGAAGCTACAAACAAAGTATCAAGAATTCTCTATCAATAGTGGACTTGTCTACTATAGGACAAGATTATGTGTCTCGACAAGCCAATCACTCAAGCAGAAGATACTTTGGGAAGCCCACGACTCCCCTTTCTCAGGACATCCTGACTATCCCAAGACCCTCAATGCAGTCAAAAAGAGCTATTATTGGGATAGGCTCAAAGGTGACGTTCTCAAATATGTCACAGAATGTTTGTCTTGTCAACACATTAAGGTTGAACATGTCAAAATGCCAGGGAAATTGCAACCACTTGACATTCCCCAAATGAAATGGGAATTCATTAGTATGGACTTTGTTGTTGGCCTGCCCTAAGTTCAGGGAGGATATAACTCCGTTATGGTCGTGGTAGACATGCTGACCAAGGTTGTGCATCTTATCCCTATTAAGACAAACTATAAAGCCTCTGACATCGCAAGATTATTCATCAAGGATGTCAAGATTGTGGGAGAGAAGGAAGGAGTCTCGCTTGAAGCTTTCTTGCTTGCACAATGGGGGAAGACACACAAGGGTGGAGGCTGAAAACAGTTTTCCTCTTCTTAGTTGTGTAAGCCAAAAGAACTCAAGTACAAAGAAATAGAAGAACCCTCTATATGGGTCTCAAAACCAAACTCAACTAACTAAGGTGGCATACTAACTGAGCCACGAACTAGAATAGATAAGGATAGCTATCATGTAGCTATTATTCATGGGCGGTGTACCAACTGCATTTGCAACCGACACGTCGGTGACATAAATACACAACGGTCACCCTGGCGTATCACGAGTGGAGCTCGATATCTCAACACTCCCCCTCGAGCTCAATCCCAATTCCTCCACACCAAGCAGGTCTCTGAACTTGCGCAGCTTCTCTGCGCCCAATGCCTTCGTAAATATGTCAGCTACCTGATCCTCTGTACTGACATAAACTAGATCAATAAGACCTAGTAAAACCCTCTCTCGCACATAGTGATAATGCACCTCAATGTGCTTTGTTCTAGCATGATAGACTGGGTTATTTGCCAAGTGTATACTACTCATGTTGTCACAATAAATGACAACTGGCCCATCTGAAGGCTGATGCATATCATAAAGTAGCTTATGCAACCAAGCTACCTCACATGCAGCCATTGCTGCACCCCTGTACTCCGCCTCTGTGCTCGACAAGGCAACTGTAGGCTGTTTCTTGCTGCTCCAAGTGACTGCAGCACTCCCAAAAGAGAACACATATCCACTGGTAGATCGTCTATCAGAAATACTACCAGCCCAATCAGCATCAGTGTATCCATGCAACTGTATCTGAACCCCAGTCTCATAAAATAGTCCATACTGCAATGTGGACTTCACATACCTGAGTATGCGTCTAGCCGCATCCAAATGCGGTTTCCTTGGAGCCTGCATAAACTGACTTACCAATCCAACAGCATAGCTCAAATCTGGCCTGGTAATAGTCATATAAATCAAGCTTCCTACTATGCATCTGTACATAGTAGGGTCTTCCAGAAGCTCTCCTGCATCTGTGCTCAGCTTCACATTCTGCTCCAAAGGAACTGAAATAGGCTTACAGCCTGTCATCCCATATTTGGACAGCATGTCCAATCCATACTGCCTCTGCAAGAGCTGTATCCCACTTGGTGATCTAATCACCTCAATGCCCAAGAATTAACGCAGCTCTCCCAAATCCTTCATCTCAAACTTCTGCTTCAATAGCATTTTCACATGAAGGATATCTTCATCACTGTCACCTGTCATAATCAAATCATCAACATAAATGACAAGCAGCATAATACCTTTCTCTGTTTTTCTCACATAAAGTGAGAAATCTGCCTTGGAAATCTGAAATCCAATAGTGACAAGATACTGTCCTATCTTGTCAGACCATGCTCTAGGTGCTTGCTTCAAGCCATACAAAGCTTTCTTCAACCTGCAAACAAACTCAGGATGAACAGCATGCACATAACCTGGTGGCTGCTCCATATAGACCTCTTCTTGCAAATCACCATGCAAGAAAGCATTCTTTACATCCATCTGATGTAAAGACCATCCCTTTGATGCAGCCATAGCAATGACTGCTCTTACGGTTGCCATCCTTGCAACCGGACTGAATGTTTCTTCATAGTCAATGCCATATGTTTGTGCATACCCCTTGACTACTAATCTTGCCTTGTATCTGTTCACAGAACCATCAGCATTGTGCTTCACCTTATAAACCCACTTACAGCTAATTGCATTCTTACCTTTAGGCAAAGGTACCAATTCCCATGTAGCGTTTGCTTCCAAGGCATCCATTTCTTCATCCATGGCTTTCTCCCATTTTTCTTTTCCCATGGCTTGCTCAAAAGAAGTGGGTTCTGGTTCCTGTATCACCTTGACCATATATGCATAGTGAATGGCTGTAAATCCATCATATTTCAGCCTATCCACAGGATATCTAACTCTGGTAGACCTGCGCAAAGTGGGTTCACTCCCAGGTGCTCTCAAAACATCCCTGGTCTTCCTTACTCCAGGTGTAACAATAGAAGGAATACCCAACTCATCATCAATGCTCTGTTCTGAGCCACTGGATTCACCATCCACATAAGAGTGACCTGCATTCACATCAAACATGGGCTGATCAACCTTCTCTTTTCCTTTTCGTGATACCTGCGTACCACTATCTGCATTACTTTGAGAAGATTCTCCTGATCTCAATCTGCCTGTCCATGGCGAAGAATGTGAACCACTGCTAGAGGACGCTCCAGGTCCACTAATATTTTGTGACTGCTGCTGTGAATTCTGTGCAGCATTACCATTTTGTGCATCTATATCATCAATCACATTTACTGGTTTATACCAGCTACTCATCTCATCAAAAACAACATCTCTGCTCACTGTAAACTTACGAGTAGAAGGGTTATAGCATCTATACCCTTTTTGCTGCAGAGAGTAACCAATAAAGATGCACTTCTCAGCTTTTGGATCCAACTTGGATCTCAACTCATCTGGCACATGTACATAGGCAATGCAACCAAAAATTTTCAAATGAGAAATATCTGGTTTCCTACCAGTATACCTCTCCTCTGGAGTCATTCCATGTATTGCTGCAGTGGGAGTCCTGTTCATTATGTAGACTGCTGTAGCAACTGCTTCAGCCCAATAAAAATCTGGCAGGTCTTTTTCATTGAGCATGGCACGAGACACCTCTCCAATATGTCTGTTTTTTCTTTCTGCAATTCCATTTTGTTGTGGGGTATAACTGCATGAATATTGCTGCTTTATGCCATGCTCCTGCAGGAACCTTGCAAACTCATTTGAGAGGTACTCTCCCCCTCCATCTGACCTTAGGCATTTTATCTGCAGGCCTGTTTCTTTTTCAACCATAGCTTTAAGAGTTTTGAAATGCCCAAAAACTTCACTTTTCTTTTTCATAAAATACACCCAAACTTTTCTGCTATAGTCATCAATAAAAGTGAAAAAATAATGACAGCCTCCAAGAGATGCAGCTTTAGTAGTCCACACATCAGAGTGGATTAATTCCAATGGCTTCTCACTCTCTTGAACATGTCTAGGAAATGGTTTCCTTGCCTGTTTTCCAAACTGACAAGCTTCACATACCTTATGCATTTCTGCAACCTTGAATTTGGGCAATCCTGCAACAATATTTTGGGCCTGCATTGATTTAAGTCGCTGTACATTAACATGACCAATGCGTTTATGCCAGATATCAATATCTGCAACTACACCGGTCCCATGTGCAAACATTGCTGCACTCAATTCAGACATGTCTGCATCCAACGTAAACATTCTGCCCTTCTTCTTTCCTTTTGCTATCAAGCGACCTTTATTTTTCATATCCTCAACAAAGCATCCATGAGGATTAAATCTGACCTGCAAGCCCTGTTCAACCATTTGACCAACAGAAACCAAATTCTTGGTGATATTCGAGACATGAAATACATCGGACAGGTATTTCTTTTTCCCATCCTGCATAGACAAGGGAATTTTTCCAATCTGCACAATAGGATGTGCAGTATCATCACCAGTCTCCACAAATCCTGGTTTTTCCATTTTCCTTGCATCCTCCATCCATTCTGCATGACCTGTCATGTGGTTTGATGCACCTGAGTCAACATACCATACATCATTGCTTTCTTCTGCACTTGTCACAGAATTGTTCATGTGTTGCACCATGAACAGATGCTCATTTCTGTCATCACCCTGTCTGCTAGAAGATGCATAATTTCCTTGTTGCAGTTTTCCATTCATGATGTCATTCTGCTTTTTATAGCAGTCTTTAGCCATATGACCCATTTTACCACAATAGTAGCATTCAACATTACTGTTTGCATTTTGACCTCTTTGCCATCCACCACGACCTCTTTGGCTCCCCCTGCCTCTAGAGTTACCACGTCCTCCTCCATAGGACTGGTTTTCTTGAGTTTGCTGCATATTCTGATTTCTACCACGGCCTCCAAATCGGCCTCCTCTACCTCTGCCTCTACCTCTTCCAGCATTTGAGTAGAAGACAACTTCTTTTGAAGTTCCTCCTGAAGAAGATGCACCACCATTTCTCTGCTCCTCAGAAATTAGAAGAGCAATCAACTCCTCAAAGTCAGGAAATCTTTCACGAACGGAAATGGATGTTCGAAACTGTGCATAATCCTTTCCTAGACCATTCAAGGTCACGGAAACTAAATCATCATCTTCCACTGGCGACCCAATGGAAGCAAGTGCATCTGCAATCTTCTTCACCTTCATGTGGTAGTCATTGATGCTCATATTTTCTCTTTGCACATTATGCAACTCTTGCTTGAGCTGCATTTTCCTGGCTTGTGTATTTGTGCTATACATTTTTGACAGAGTATCCCATGCCTCCTTTGGCGTACTTGCATCCTGAATATGCACAATCATAGAGTCTGAAATGCTGATAGACAGCCAGTACATAACTTTCCTGGCTCTCTCATGCCATGCTTTGAATGCCTGCATTTGCTGTTGATTGGGAACATCAGGAAGAACTGGTTCTTCTTCATTTCCTGCAACAAATTCCCAATATCCTTTTCCCATAAGGAAATTCATCATTCTAAACTTCCATGCCTGGAAGTTGTTCTTGTCAAGCTTTTCAGTGACAATCTGTGAAAGAGAATCAGACGCCATTACAGAATACTGCAAGAAATTCTGTTACTGCAAAAAACACAGCTTCACCCTCACAAGGGAAAATCTGCAAAACTGGCAAAAGTGGTATTTGACCACACAGTCACTTCCTAGTGACGATTTTGCATAAACAGGAACCAAGGATGATTCTGAAACTCCCAATGTCTCTGCGCACAAGCATACGATGCAATTTCTACAGTAACTTTTCACCGACCTGTAGAACAGTGGCTGCACAGCATAAAACTGAGCCTTTTCCTGAGTGCGTGCAGAAAACTTCCGTCTGCAAAACAGGCCCCGAAATGGCCTCAAATCAAAAAAACAGGGTCGCCAAGAGCTAAAGCTCTCGCCCGCAGCATATACTGCCCTCTAACTTCACCGCGAAGGGCGTCTCAACCTGAGACAATGCACTCCTGCAATTTTCGGCTGTGCTACCTGCAGAGATCTGCTCCCAAAACAGAAAATGAAAGCAACACTGCTCCTCTTACCAGAACACCGCGAGCTTGGTTTGCTTTCTTGAGCTCCTTACCACGAACAAGGCTCTGATACCATGTCAAGATTGTGGGAGAGAAGGAAGGAGTCTCGCTTGAAGCTTTCTTGCTTGCACAATGGGGGAAGACACACAAGGGTGGAGGCTGAAAACAGTTTTCCTCTTCTTAGTTGTGTAAGCCAAAAGAACTCAAGTACAAAGAAATAGAAGAACCCTCTATATGGGTCTCAAAACCAAACTCAACTAACTAAGGTGGCATACTAACTGAGCCACGAACTAGAATAGATAAGGATAGCTATCATGTAGCTATTATTCATGGGCGGTGTACCAACTGCATCTGCAACCGACACGTCGGTGACATAAATACACAACGGTCACCCTGGCGTATCACGAGTGGAGCTCGATATCTCAACAAAGGAAATATTCAAATTACAAGGGTTACCCAGAAGAATCATTAGTGATCGTGACTCTCTCTTCACCTCACACTTCTGGAGGGCTATCTTCGAGGCCATTGGGACTCAACTCTGTTTCAATACAGCTTATCATCCCCAAAGTGATAGTCAAACAGAATGAGTCAACCAAGTCATTGAAGATATGCTTGGGGCACACAGCTATCACGAACCCAAAAAGTGGATTCAATATTTGCCACTGGTTGAGTTTGCCTACAATGCTTCTTACCAAGAAAGCATTCAGATGACCCCTTTTTAAGCATTGTATGGACACGATTGTCATACTCCTTTAAACTTCTCGGATCCAACCTTGAGGGTTGAAGCCTCAAAGTAGATGTTGGAAGACATGGATGACTAAATCAAGTCAATAAGACAGGACATCCAAGCCACCAAGGACAGACAGAATGCTTACGCGGACCTAAAACGGCAAGATAGATCCTTCGTTGAAGGTGATATGGCCTTCATTCGCGTACGTCCGATCAACAAGTTGTAATGCCTAGCCAAGGATTCCTTGAGCTACAGCCTGACAGGATCTTAGATGTTAGGGAGAGGCATTTGAGATCCAGGACCTTGAGAGAATACCTCATCCAATGGAAAGATTACCCCAAAGAGGATGCCACTTGCATGGATGAAAGTACTCTCAACCAACAATACCCCCAGTTCTTCTCGAGATGAGGACATCTCAATTCCTCTAAGGGGGAGAGAATGTAATATTTCCGCTATGAAATATTCAAGATCCTAAATCTCGTGCAAAAGAGATTCAAAGAAACTTCCCGCAACAAAAAGACCCAAGGCTAAGTGCTCCACCCTTGCGTAATAGCAAACTCCAGCTTCGTGTCGCGTATAGGAAGCCGTGGCTTGAAAACCGCGAGCCATCGTAGGCCTCCGTGGGAACACCCCTTCTTGGAGAAAAAATATAATGAATTTGTGCAAATTTTTTATATTATAACTCCCCTCCCCTTCAACCATTGCATGGCGGGGAGGGGGAGTATGAGTATGAGAAGGAGTTAAGTGGAGAAGGAGCATGGGAGGGGAACATGCTGCCTGCCACATGTGTGGCTACCCCTCCCCCCTTCTACCTTTAAGAACACCCCCTCCCAAAGCTTGGAGGGAGAGGAGGTGTGGACCATGCTCCTGTTGCCCGCCGTGGAGGTCATGCTGCCTGCCACGTTGCCACGCCGCCTGGGAGCCTGCCGCCGTTGCCACGCTGTTGCCGCCTCCACCTTCCCCATCATTATCAACATCATCATCAGTATCATCATCATCATCTTCATCTCCCTCATCGTCGTCTTCATCCTCCCAATAATTTTCTCTCTCCACGTCATTTCTCTGTGACAGAAGCTAGGAAGCTTCTAATTTGGAAGCTTCCATTAAGGCTTCCACAAGCCTTGATCACCCGTGCCTTCCCCGGTTTTTAAAAACCGTTCTTGTAAGGCCCAATTTCTGTGCGGGGGAAGAAATATCGGCCTAGTGTGAGTTCCCGGAGTCCAAGTCCACTGTGCCATTGTCTCCTAAGAAAAAGGCAAGAGGAGCACACGCGGGAGCTTCCACCCTGAATATGCGAGTAGACAACGCCCCGATTCTTAATGCCCAGGTTTCGATAACATTCCCGCATGAAAGGATGCATTAATCAAGTCTTTAATTCACGTAGGCAAGTTGAATACATTGGAAAAATTATATACTCGCATCGAATTACCAAATTAAGTTGCATGACGAGTACTTGCATGGTCATGATAGTCGCATTCTTGAACGCATATTTCATAAGTTAAAAGATGGATTTGTCTAAAGGCATCCTTTTTACCTCGTGAAAAGAATAGTGCATATAACACATAATACACTTAGGTAATAATTTCCTAGTTGTGACTAGTGTATGAGATAATCTTAGATGCCCATTGAATGGTCCAAATAGTTGCAATGCATGGAAAATTGCATGCGAAGATGGTTACATTTTAGGTCGGGTTAAGTGCTAAAGGAAGGATTAAGTCAATGATGGACTCATGGCATTCGCTCAAGCATGGAGTTCTTTATCAAAGTTTGAATGCATCTTCATTAAAAATATTAAAGCTTTGACTTCGTTGCATCAACGTAGGGTTTATACTAGTTAGCTCTGAATGTCAATCATTATAGTATAGGGCAAGGAAAAGAATGATCTCTAAGTTGCATAAAAGCAGAAGGTCTATGGTTTGAAGTTGCATACTCGCATGGAATGATGCATCTCACCTATCTTCCAGTTACTTACATCTTTTAGGGGAAAGTACTTGCAAATTTAGAAGAATGTATTTGCATTTTCAAAAGAAAGATCATCTTAAATTGTGGGTTGGTTGGACCAACTAAGTAATCCGCATATAGTTGAGTAGCTTACATGAAAATCATAAAGGTACGATTAGATTGCATATGACAATCATCTCAAAGTGCTAGGTAGGATTAAGTTATGTTAAAATTCTGCCTAGTATCACACTTAGGTTGCCAACCTAATATTTCCGATCTCAAAGGTCCTACACACATTCACGAAATGTTAGGGTTAGATAAACGCCCATGCAAGAATGATCTAGGGTTCTCACCCTAAGGATCAATTGACCAAATACTAGACTTTCGTATGAATTTAGGAACCCTAGGGCCAAAGCGTTATCAACCTAGTAGGGTTAAGGTTGGATTGGGTCAAGAGGACTCCCAAACCCTACGTCTTGACCAAAGGTATTCTTGACCAAGGAATACCGTGGGATGGGGAAAATAATCCCACAAGTTAGGTGCTGACACCTATCTCATGCAATAAGTTGCAACGTCGTATGGTTTTGTGTCTAAATCACAAAATAGTATTGCCACTCCTTAGAACAAGGTTGGCGAGTTCTAAGTATAAGTCTAATTTTCTAGAGGATGAGTAGTCATCTTGCTACATCACCCTTCCTTGGGGCTGATTTGCCAAGTTAGGGAAATTATGAATTACCAAGAAAGCAGTTGACCAACCAAGTTAAGGCGATGAAGTTGCCCAAGATTTATTGACCTTAATATAAGGAAACCTAAGGTATTGACAATTTGGGTCAACAGGGGTATAAATCCTGACCCAAGGAAAAAGGGTGAACAAGTAACTCAGCTTACGAAACCCTTGGGATCTTGCCAAGTCGCGATTGATACCAGATCAAATGCTGGATGTATTCGGAGAGAAGGATTCAAACCTTAGCAGTTGGCCGTATAAACGACCACTAGAGTGCTTGTGTTTGTACACTTAGGAGCACTGTTAGTACTTCTTTGATCAAGGAACTAATGCCGGAAAAATAACTAATGCTTCAGGTTGAAAGCCTAGAGGGAGAGGCAGTATCAGTTACCTTCGACTGTCTACCTGACCCTATCCAAGGGGGTTGTTAGCCATGCCGGGTACGTGGACCAAACCCACCATGAGAGGTCTCTCCGTGGGTGCGTCTTGGAGCAGGAGGACGCCTGGGTGCCAGTGGGGGCTCTGGCCGTAAATCCCTTCCCTCTGGATCCTACACAAGAGGCCGATGTGACTCAAGATGGGATCTCGAGGCCTGCATACTAGTCAACGGGCGGAACTTGGAATAGTGATCCCTATGGATTGCTGGAATAGCCTTCAGGCAGATTATGTGATCTATTCCAAAGACTGATAAATAAAGATCAAATGTTGAAAAGGAACTTGCTTGACATTGTTTTTCTATGTGATTAATTGGTTTTTCTACGTGAAGGAACTAGTGATTAATTAGTTAATTAAAGAAGCTATTTTTTCTTATCAAACTAAATGTGGTAGGTAATTAGACAACTAAAGCAACAAGAGGAAAGTGCGGCGGATGTGACCCTAGGTCGTCCTACGTAAGGGTGGTCCCAGCTGGCCGGGAACTTTTCTCAACGGAATTGACAGCAAGGTAACAATGACCTAGAATCTAGAGAGCTAGAGTCCCGATTTATACTGTTTTAGGGGAACGGAATGGGACTATGCCTTATGGGCAAAGAGGTTGAGCTTTGCATCCCTCTCATTTCCCATTCTCCTTGAACCAAGTGCAGTATAAATCTGCAGCTTTGACCCTAATGTTTTTGCGTAAAGTAGTTTGTCTGGGGCTCGACGCTAGTTACCTTCTAGGAACTTGACCATTAGGAAAACCCTGATTCAGGTCGGTCCTAAGTGGGAACAGCCGAAATGCTTTCGCTTCATGGCAGACTCGGGAAGACCTAGATCGCAAACCCCCTGACATTCCTTGGGAGTGTCGGGCAGCGTTTTCTAGACTCTCTTCCTGATGGGCTACTAAGACGTGTCCTACACCAAGTGGACAGGGGGACATGTTACATCTTTGAACCCCTTCTCTTCCATCTAATCCTCTCCTTGAATCTCCCTTCACCCTGCTATCTCTTACCTCCATGGTAGATTTTTGACACCAAACGCATCGACACCGTGTTAGGGGAAGTTTATGCTATCATCAAAGGTGAATTCCAGAATATATTTGGGCTAATTTGAGGCTGATATCTTCAGTCATATTTAGAGAATTAGCTACATCAGTGTTCTTTTAATTCATTTCTTACTCTATAGAAGACATCTTATCAAAATATGCAAGTATTATGTGCCCCTATGGCAGGGCAATGTTTGTAGATCATTCATAGATGCTTTGAATTGAATTAAGAGGAGCTTTTTCTCTTATTTCTTGGTTGTGGTAACTTATCCTTATCAGGAACTCAATTTGAAGCTCTCTTGAAGCAAGTCTATTTGCCCTACAAGCCTTTTACTTGACTCATAAGCTTTTGTCCCTAATTGTCTACATTAAATGTAATCATGCATAGTTGATTCATGCTATGGCATCATGTATGAATGATGGGATGTAGAGTTGTTTATGATACATGACAACATATTGTAACTTGATTTTATAATTTGTGATTGCTCTTACACTCAAGAAAACAAGCTTGATTTGAGTTAGAACTTATGAGATAATACTCTTGTGATCTTTGCTAGGAACATGCAGTTGGAAGCTCTATTAACATCTTCAAGAACTTAGCTTGAAACCTTCAACCCTTCTCTTATCTCTACCATCTCTAGAGTCTAAGCTCTTGAACCCTCATACATTCTTCTCTCTCAAACCCCTGTGATTGATTGTGAGAAGTACCTCTTGAACCTTTAAGCATTCATTGTAATCTACTTATCTCTTCAAGACACATCTCTATATATCTTGTCCAGTTTTCTTGCCAAACCCTTGTGGTGACCTTCAACCCTACGCGCTGCGACTATATGTGCGTATGCTTGTTGCTAGATCCATCCTTTAAAGTAGAATAGTGAGACTTGAGTACTTTCAACAAAACTAACTCTCCCTAGTAGCACTCCAATTTCTCATCAACATACAACTTCATTTGATCTTGAGCTTTTCTAAGATTCATCTTACATTGTTGAATAAGGTTAGCATTCTTTCAAATTCTTTCTTTCCATGGGGGTTAATCTTCTCAATGAAAATAATTGTGGATAGGGGCACCTTATAGTCATACATAATCTCAAAGTGTGAAACTCCAATGCTAGCATAAGTGGAGTTGTTATAGGTAAACTTAGCCAAATGCAACCATGATTTTCAAGTGTGCTACACATCATGATAGAAATGACAAAGATAAGTCTCCAACTACTTATTTACTATTTTTGTATGACCATCACTGTACAAATGATAGACTGTAGAAGAAGTCAATTTAGTATCCATGGAGTTAAATACCACCTGCTAGAAGTTACTCATGAACTTGGTATCCCTATCATGTATAATCACCTATGGGGTAATCCATGTAATCTAAAGCTCTACTTTATGAACTAACTAGCGACTTGTGAAGCAATGAACTAGGTCTTTGTGGGAATAAAATGGAATAGTGAGTCTATCGTCCACTACTACTTAAAGGATATTCCAATCCTTTTTTATAGTAGTTAAGCCAATAATAAAATACATGATAATATGCATCCATTTTCCTTCAAGAAAAGGAAATGGCTACAACAACCACCTAGCCTATGAATGCTATCCTTGTTCTGTCAACGAGGCATACACTTTATGACATAGTCCTTAACATCTCTCCACTGTCCCTTCCAGTGGAAGCTTTTGTTGATATTTCTATAGGTCTCAAATACTCCAAAATGTCTAGATATAGGTGAAGAATGCAACTCCTTAATAATTTTCAGCCTAAAATAAGAAGTAGAGAGAGTAACAATCTTGCCATTAAGCCAAATTAGGCCATTTTTAAGCTTATAATGTGAGTTTTACTCCGTAAGACCTTTTTGTAATTTTCAAAATACATGGCTGAGCCTCTCATCCAAAAGATAAGCCTCCTTAACTTTTGAATCGAATCACCATGTAACTCAGTCATAGCTAAAACCCAACATGCCCACATTCTAGAAAGAGAATCAGTTACCACATTGTCTTTGCCCCTTGTATGAGTGATGTCAAAAGCATAATTTTGCAAGGTAGGTATCCACCTACACTACTTACGAGGGAGATTTGAATAAGTAAGCAAAATATTTAGGATCCTATGATCATTTTGAACTCTAAACTGGTTGTTATACAAATAATGGTGCCACTTCTTAATCACATGTAAAATAGCCAACATCTCTTTGTCATAGATATTCATAGCCATCTATAAGCTCTTACTGTAAATCAATATGTAGTTAAAGAAGACAAGGATAAACTAGAGAAGGAAAGGCCACAAAATATTATTTATCAAATGTTGAAAGGTAGCAGGAGCATTAGTAAGCCAAAATAGCATCACTAGGAAATCATATAACCAATTTTCAGTCCTAAAGTGTAATATTTCCGTTCGGAATATTAAAGAGCTTAGGTCACCGCCCACCCATGCAAAAGGCAGTGCAAATTCATCTCCCGCATTGCAATTATTGGCAGCTTAATCCGTACCCCACACACGCAAAAATGAGCCCTCAGCATTGTGCAATTGAGGCCGGGGTTTAAGACCGCAAAACCTGCAGGAGAACACCCTTTTTGAAGGGGCAATTGGATAAATTTTAGGCAATTTTTTTTCTAATTATCCCTTCCCCCAGTCGATGCATGGCTGGAGGAGAGGGAGTGTGGGGAGGAATGGCCTAAGGTTGAGTGGTGTAGGGAATGCATGAGAAGGGAATGCCATGCACTAGCCACGTGGTGGCCATCATCCCCCCCCTTAAGCACTATATAAACCCCCCTTAGCCTTGAGTGATGGAGGGTAAGGGAAATGCTGCTGTGGAAAGAAGGAAAGGTTGCCGCCAGCGCCATGCCATCTGCCACCTGCCGTGATGGAGAGCTGCAGAAAAATGCCGCCTTGCTACGCCACTCCGCCAGACCGCCGCCCCAGGCCGCCGCCCATCCCCGCCATTATCATCAAAAAAACCCCCCTTCGTCGTCGACTTCCCCAATCATTGGCCTCCACGTTTTTTTGGTTAAAACAGAAGCTCTTTACAAGCTTCTTGGGAAGCTTCTAAGGGTGGTTCCATAAGCCCCATTCCCACACTCCCTTCCCATAAGCCCCATTCCCACAAGCCTTGTTGGGTTGCTTTCAAAACCACATTTCAGTGAAGGAATTTCCTGTGTACGAAAAAGAAGAAAGATCTTGAGGCTGTTCGGAGAATGCATAGAAGCGAGAGCAATTCACGTCCTGGAACATCTACTTGGGCAATGAACGGGCGATGTAAGGTTTATACTTAGTCTCATTTCTACAATTTTATGTAGGGTCATTCAAGTCATCAATGATGGCTCCCAAGAAGACGCAAGGTGCACCTGCAGAGGTTCTTCCCTGAACATACACGTGGACATCCCCGGGGATCCACAAGCCCAGGTTCCACGAATTTATTTCCATATAAAGAAATGCTTTAAGCACGCTTAATTCCATAGGGAGAATGCATTTTACACTTATCATTAATTCATGTAGTAGTGATAAAGGTACATTTGAGAAAGTATCTCTATAAACGATGGATAAGGATTGGTGCATATCATGCAATTGGATCGTTTGCATCTCCAAAGTTATGAATGTAAATCACTTACTCGCCCTATGAACTTAGTTGCAAATTGCCTTGTCGTGCATTTTCAAAGTGGAAGTCTAAAAGGCATATTGCCTAGGGTTAAAGAGGAAAGTGTTAAGTGCATTGGCCGTGAAGGAAAAGAGTATCTTGCATTTAGCCAATAACTTCCTCTGTTATGACTCGCATGAGGAAATTGTTAGCTTCCATTGCATGGCATGAAAATGAAACTATGGACATTGCACATTGCATGCAAAGATGTTTGTCGAAAAGAGTATCTTGCATTTAGCCAATAACTTCCTCTGTTATGACTCGCATGAGGAAATTGTTAACTTCCATTGCATGGCATGAAAATGAAACTATGGACATTGCACATTGCATGCAAAGATGTTTGTCGAACAGATTGAAGGTTGCATGTCACATGAACTTCATTAACGATGTTGTAACTAAGGGTCGCATGTTACATATTCATCATGCGTAAATTTCATTTCATCGAGTTGCATTTAGAAAAGATTGCATGGCTTATCAAAGCATGAAATTCTAAAGCTTAGACAAAAGGGTTGTAGGCATGATTCTTTGATGTAAACCCTAGTAGGTTTCATGCAAGTTATCATTCGTCGTGACTTTAGTAAGAAAAGTAAAGGGTTATTGCATACCTTATAGAACATAGATGTAACAAATCGTATACTTGCACGAAATGTGATATCTAGCATCTATTTACACCTTTAGAACAAGGTTAGCATCTCTAGGAAAGGATCGCCCTTGTCACAAGACAAGTAGTCCAATTTAGCTAAATCACCTAACCCTCAAGGGATTCGTATAGGCATAACTAGTCGATACGATAAACACCTCAAGTACTAGCTAGAGCTTGGCACGTCAGAAATGCAGCCTAGTATCGTACTTGGACGCCAAGTCGAGACCATCAAACCCAAAGGTCCTATCCACATTCACGGAATGTTTGGGTCAATTGGACGCCCATGCAAACAACGATCTAGGGTTTCTACCCTAAGGATCAATCGACCTAATGCTAAAACTCAGATTGAGTTGGAAACCCTAGGACCTAGTACATTTAGGGTTGGGTTGGGTAAGAAGACACCCTAAACCCCGCATCTTGTCTAAACAAAATTCCTTGACCAGGAAACGCCATTCAATGGGTGAAATGATCCCATGAGTTAGGTGCAACACTTGTGCAACAAGTTGCAATGTCGCGCGGCTTTGTGGTATAATCACAAGAGAGATTTGCCACTCCTTGGAATGAGGTTGGCAGGTTCTAGCGCAAGTCTAACTTGCAAGAGGATGAGTAGACATCCTGTTACATCACCTTTCTTGGGCTGACTTGCCAATAAGGAAAGATATGTTTTGCCTAATAAGCAAAGGATCAAACAGGTTGGAGCGACGTGGTCGCCAAGATTCATTGTCTCAACTTAAGGAACCTAAGGTGTTGGTTAATTTGGGTTGATAGGGTATGACCCTAACCAAAGGATAAAAGGGTAAACAAACAAACCCTTGGGGATCTTACCAAGTCGCAATTGATCCCGGATCGAATGCTGGATGCATTCGGAGATAAGGATTCACTCCTTAGCAGTTGGCCAATTAAATGACCACTGGATTGATTGTGTTTGTAACGGTTTAGGAGCACTGTTTGCATTGTTTGCTCAAGAAACTAAAGATGAAAAGATAATTAATACTTCAGGTTGAAGGCTTGAAGGGAGAGGCAACATTAGTTACACCCGACTGTCTGCTTGACCCTAACCAAGGGGGTTGTTAGCTGCGCCGGGAATGTGGACCGAACCCACCGCGAGAGATCTCTTTGTTGGGCACTACTTTGAGCAAGAGGAGGTTTGGGTGCCAGGGGGGCTCTGGCCGTAAATCCCTTTTTACACACCTTTGTATATATTTATGTTCTTTGAGATATTCAAGGTTTTGTTTTCTCTCTATCATCATCATTTCCTTCCAGCAGGCCTCTCTAACTGCCTCACAACTAGCAAGAACTCCTAGAATGGTTGCCTAGCAGGCTAGCAAAATAGGGTCACTAGAACTGCCTTCTAAAACAGGTCTTTTGATGCCTGACAATGTCTTTACAGGAGGCAACGACTACTCAGACCTCCCTCAGACATACCTAACCTAAACCTGGGACTTCATGCCTTGGACGCCGGTCCCCAACAAGAAAAGAAAATCCCCTACAAGTACACAGGCACATATAGCATAAAAACACATTACTCGTAAAGGAGAGATATCACCTGGATAGGGCCACGAGAAGTCTCCACACAACATAGGCTCCTTCCAAGCTCTTCTTTAAACCTATCTAGCATAGGAATAAAACAAGAAACCATTAACCGCACCTGTACTAAATAGACAACTGGCCCTCTTGGCCTAATGAAATAAATCACTTCACTACAAAACTGATCGGCCCTCTTGGCCTAATGAAATAAAACATTTAAAACCTCGCAAAACTGGCCCTCTTGGCCTAACGAGATCAAAAAAAATAGCATCTACACATCCCTCCCCAAAATAGTACAGATATACAATAATATGCTCCTTTCCAAGGAGGAAAAATAGGGCTTGCAGCCCTAAACTAAATGCATAAGATTATGACCCATCCCTCCTGCATATATAGCAAGAGGCATACGCATAACATGTTGTCTAATCAGCCTATGGGTCCAGGATAACAACGGTAGATGGGTCTCGGCTACTCTTTGCATCACCCATATCAACCATCGCCTGGCATATATTGCATGCTTCGATAACATTCCCCACAAGCGATCAGGTCCTGTCTCATTATTGATAGCAATATTCAAACTAGGACCACAGTTGAAGAAAAGGTCTTCTCCATAAGCAAGATTTGCCAATGAATCCGCAAAGTGATTCCAGTAACATGGAATCAGCTGAAGAGACATTCTCCCAAACTCCTCAAGCAGGGTCATCATAGTTCGATGATACATACAAAGGATGGGATTCCGCACTGTGTATGTCCCATCTAGGTGATTCAAGATCAACTGGGAATCCCCTTTTACTAACAACCGCCGAATACCACCTTGCTTGGCAATATACAGTCCCAGAATCAAGGCTTTATACTCTGCCATATTGTTAGTGAATCCTACCCCGAGATAAGTAGCTAACTTCATCGTAACTCTACGTCGGGGATCTCGAATTACTACTCCAACACTCCCTTTTTTATTAGGGCCCCTGGATGCTCCATCAAAATATAATGTGGACGTCCACAATGGGTTTACACCGCCTGCCATCACGAGCTCCTCTATTTGTAATTATGATAGTCAAAAATTAACATGTTTAGAGGATGAACTGACGGCTCCATCCCACCTTCTTCATTAAACTCAACAGGCATACTTGTCAACACGCGTAAGCAGTGATGGCAGAAGACTTTGATCTCCCACACAAAGGTTCCGTCTTCTTGCTCAATCACTTTATTTCCTTTGCTCCATCAGATAAGTTTCCCCTGATGGTATCTCTACTCCAGATATGGGTGCTCCAAATAAGGAATTAACCGCCCCATCAACCAGCTTTAAGCTCTTTTGCAGGTCTCAAATTTGCCCCAGCATGGACCTGCAATGCATTGCTCCGTGTTAGCAGACTTAGAAATAATAAGGTTTAATCTTATTAAGATTAACCTTATTTTTAAATTCTACTCCCTGCAGATTAGCTAGTAGAGCCGTAGACCTATTTTTCCCTATCCTGACAATCTTGTAGGGGCCATCCCATCTAGGTTCCAGCTTCCCTCAAAACAGCTCCCTACGCGCATCGTAGTACAGAACTTATTGCCCTTTTTTAAAGGTATACTTCTTTGCTTTAAGTTCATGCAACTGCTTCATCTGACATTTAGCTACCTCCTAGTTTAATAAGCTCTGCAATTTCAACTCATCCAGGTGGGCTATGGTCGTGAAACATTCAAAGAGCACATCCTCATCTCCCAAAGAGTGGTTAATTGCAAACCGTATGGTTGGCAACTCGATTTCGAGGGGTAACACACACTCTTTCCCATAAAATAATTTAAATGGAGTATGGCCGGTTGAACGTCGTATTGTACGCCCATACTGCCACATATAACTTCCTGTCCCAGTCTTGTTTCTTCTCAGAGACTATTTTAGACAAGATACCCACAAGCTGCTTATTGGTACTTTTGACTTTCCCGTTGGCTTGCAGATTATAGGGGGTCATTTTATTATGCTTGATTTGCCAAGCTTCAGTTAGGCTTTTGATCACTTTATTCAAAAAGTGGGTTCCATGGTCTAACACTAGTTCCTTCGGGGGACTGAAACGACAGATAATCTGCTCTAAAAGAAAACTTGCAGTCTCTTTTGCATTGTCCTACCTCGTCACGCGCGCTTCTGGCCATTTTTTGAAATAATCAATTGCTTCTATAATGTACCTCTTCTAAGTAGTAGACGACAGGGTGATAGGACCCACAAAGTCAATGCCCCACTTCTCAAATGGAAGGATAGCCATAATAGGCATAAGTGGGTGTTTCCTATTCTCTCTGCTGTCATGTCTTTGACAAGTATCACATCTCTTAATGTACTCAAAGGAATCTTGGAAGATGGACGGCCACCAATATCCAGCTCTTAAATCTTTCTGTGCCATTAACCATCCCGCGAAGTGCCCTTCACATACAGAGTCATGGCACTCTTCTAGGATGAAAGGAACCTCGTCAGGCATCACACATCGGTGATAGATATCATCAACACCTTGCCGATATAGTGTGCCTGCGATCAAGGAAAACTTCAAAGCCTGTTGTCTGATTTTCCTCTTTTCTGATTTTGATAAACCAGCTCTAGTCTCTCCTTTTGATAGATAATGCGTGATAGCAGCATACCAAGATGGGATAGAAGCTGTATCAATTTTAAACATTTCTTCAATTTCACTTCCTTCAGCCAAAGTCTCTTTCGGCTCCTCGAAATCCACAAGGCATTCCACAATACCCTGCAACCTCGGTGGTTTACTCTTAATCTCATAATCAAACTCCTGCAAACTGATTAACCACTTTGTCAGACGATGAGGCGGTTGCATCTTGTTCATAAGAAATCTAAGCCCTTCCACCTTCGTATAGAAAACTATCTTCTCATAGAGGATGTAGTGCCTGAATTTTTTAGTTGCAAAAACCATCGCAAGGCATAACTTCTCCATGTAGGTGTAGTTGATTTTTGATATGCCCAATTTTTGACTAGCAAAAGCTATCGAATGATACCACTTTTCCTCCCAGATTTGGGCTAAACAATAGCTGATACTATGCATGGTGGCTGCTAAAAATATGTAAAATACCTCGTCTCTTTTAGGTGCTTTTAAAACTGGTGCTTTTACTAGCTCCTGTTTCACATCCTCAAAAGCTACCTTACAAGGGTCGCTCCATACAAATAGACAGCTAAAGGATAATAAGTTCGTTAATGGCAATGTCCTTTCTGCCAAGGCATTTATAAACCTCTGATAGTACCCTATCGATGACAGAAAGTTATGTACTTCTTTCGGAGTGCATGGTGGACTCATAGCGACTATAACCTTGATCTTTTCAGGGTCAGTTGCAATCTCTACTACTAAACTGACCACATGGCCTAGCAATAGGCCATAAGGCACTCCAAAGATACACTTCCATGGATTAAGAGCGATACAAAATTGTCTGCAATGCTCAAATCACTTTCTTAAGATGATCAACATCCTTTCCCTTACAGTGGCTACCCCCAGGTCATCGATAAATACTTTCAACTCATCTGGGGAGATGTCACCAAAGGTTGTCTGATGTTCATTGCCATGATCCCGGTGCATTGCACAAACCAAAGGCCATCACATGGTATGCAAAAGTACCAAAGACAGTAATGAAAGTTATTTTCAACTTGTTCTCTTCTGCAATTGCCATCTGGTTGTATCTTGCAAAGAAATCCATAAACGAATATATTTCCATGCCTGCTAATTGGTCCAAAATCTGGTCAATAAATGGCAATGGGTAGTAATCCTTAACCGTCTGTTTATTTAGCTCTCTAAAATCTACACGTAGATCTGGTTGTTTTTCTTCTTCCTGATGACAACCGGTGAACACCATTCTCTGTGCTGTATAAGGAAGATTAAACCAGCCTTCCTTAACTTCTGTAACTCCTCAAACAACCTGTCCCTCAATTCAAAAGGCATACGCCTTACTTTCTGACGCATAGGACGACTGCCTTCTTTAACAGGAATAGTATGAACAGCCAGGCTCGGAGGAATGCCTCTCAGCTCATCATAACTCCAAGCAAAGATATCGCGGAATTCTTGAATCAAGGACACATAGTCCTCCCTTTCTACTGAACTGAGTATGGAACCTAGTTTAATTGGTTGCAAATCATCCAATGTGCCAAGGTCCAACTCAATCACATCCGCGTCTCTTATCCTATCTTGTGGCTCTATCGGCTCATTTAGAGTTATCTGATAAATATCCTCTGTAGTGGACCCCTCTTTAGATTCATCGCTAGATGATGTCTCACTACCAGATGTATCATCTGCTGTTTCTAATTCAATAGAGGATAAAGGAGATCTCTCACTCTGAGGAGACTCAGGGTAAGCATCGATTATTACTCGATTAGCACCTCTACTTAAAACCACTCGACCGGTGGGTATATCGACTTGCCAGTCTGTTCGTAAGATCGAAGGCCTACCTAGCAAGACTCGATAGCTCGGACGTCTTGCAAATCTTATCACCCTAAAGTCCAAGAAGCATTCCACACTTGCAACTGTAACATGGACTTTAGTAACGCAACCTTCTGGTTGCCTTAGACTATCATCAACCATTCTAAGAAGGGTGGAGCTATCTTTTTGGATGCCTAGACCCAACCTCTCCATCCACTTTGAACTCATGATATTGATAGAGGACCCAGTGTCTACGATAGCATGCTCCACTAATATTCCATCTACGTATGCTGGAACCCTAGGGCAATTCTTTTCAGCATGATCAAACCAATCTTCCCCTACTCATGCTATGCCCAAAGGTTCTACAATATACCTAATAGCCAGGATCTTCTTGAATTTCTTGCATACTCCTGGAGATAATTTAATCAACTATAGGAGGTTTACATCTGGTTTGACTTCGCAAAGAGAACTTGCTAAATCAAAATCATGATAGGTAGCCAAAGCTCTCTTTTCTCGCCAAACCATCCTTTCTTTTGGTCTCAGGACCGGCTTTAGTGCTTCATTTTTAGCCCTTGCCTTCTTTCTTGGCACTTCCTTGTCCTTCTTAGGATCGACTTTTTTGTCAACAGGCCTTAGAGGTCCACCTTCCACGCCAGGATTCAGGACTTGCGTTCCCTTATCCCCTTGCTTAGGGTTTTCCTCGACTGGTTTTATATTATCTTTGTCAACCTCTTTATCCTTTTGACCTCTTGTCACGGCTCGTAGGTTAGAGGTTTCAGCGCCATTGATGCGTACAGCCTCAATAAGGCTGACTCCATTGCCTTGTGGCAACTCTTCTATAGAGGTCTTTCCCCTTTCTAGTATTTGTCTTGGTCCATCATTTTGTTGGAGGTTACTACCTTGTGCCTTATGATTAACTGGACCTAGCTGTTTACTCCCTTGTTGGAGGGAACTAATCTTACTCCAACAGGTAGCGGCTAAATGGCCCGACTTCCCACAAATATCACATTTAACATTTGGATAGTTTCTAGGGAAATGTTGTCTGCCACACCACTTACAGCTGAATCTTGAGGGACCACCCTCTTCAGGGCGTTGAATCCCTATCAGATTCTGCTGCTTCTTCAGGAAATTGACGTCAACAGCTATTTGCCGATATTGTTCAGAAATCATGTCAGTGTAGTGCTTCATCATATCCTTAACTTCACCAAGGACATTAGAGGCACTCGACTCATAGCCTTGATCATCTATCTGTCGTTCCATTGGCCTAACCATTTGATTAGGCATTGGTTGTTGACTCACAGTAACAACATTAGGGTTCGAAACTTGGCCTCCAACATTTGGTGGAGCCAACTGACTAGCCATAGGCATAGTCACACTGGGAGAAGCTGGCAACAAAGGTACATTTTGAACCATGCTTCCTCTCCCATTAGGGTTATTCATAGGCATCCCTTGGCTTCCATTCATCAATGGTAAATTGCCTCTAGGTACTAGGCCCGCATTAAGATTTATTCAAGAGGAGTAGGCCGTTTGTAATCATGGCTCTACTCCTTCTACCCGCGTGATGGCGGTGTCTATATCAGCCAAAGCCACACTACTCAATTGTACCTGAATGTTGAAATCCAATCTATGCAAGAAGTATTGCAATTGGGCAGCCGGTGGAATAGGAATGTAAGTTTGTAACTTACGAAACACTTCCTTAAGTTTCTTGGCATAAGCTTTCACATTCTCATGAGGGTCTTGGCGTGTTACATTCAAAACATGCAACCAGTATTGGCCACCTCTTTCAGGGGTATATTCTCCTTGGAAAGCTGCATAAAATTGGTCGATTGTGGTTATGGTTCCAATCTCTATGCTATGATACCATACCATAGCCCTTCCTTTTAATGTCATGTTAAAGAACATCATAAGATGTCCCTCATCTTGGATGCAGTAATTAAACATTAATCTTTGGAATTCACAAATGTGAAACTCCGCATCTTCTTCAGCTAACCCATTAAAAATGGGTAAAGGAACTCCTAAAGCTGGCAGATCGAGCGTCCCTGCAGGAATTGCAATTGGTTGTGCCATGATGACAATCGGATTTACAATATGAGTTTGGACTGATGGAATCATATCCCCACTTGAAGTGGGTTGACTTGGTGGAAGAGAGGAAGAACTTGCGCTTCCTTCTGCACCTAAAGGACTATGTGCAGCAATTGGGTTACTAAGACCACTGCCTTTTATGCGTATCGGGCTACTCCTTTGAGGAGAATAGCGACTTACAATCTCCAACCGCCGTCTAGCCCTCTCAGCACATTCTGCTTTTTGTATTTTGGCTTGACGGTCCTTGTCAGAGGACATAAACCAACTTTTTGGTCCCTAAAAACCCTAGATTCGAGAACCACCACTTGTTGGCAACTTCCAGTAGGACGCACCACTGATGGGACCTCAAATGGGCCGGCACTAGCTATGGCACTAGCCGAACCTCATGCTCATAACAGACAACTACACCCTCACGGCCTCACGGGCCAGGAGTGTCAATCTGCTGCTAAAGGATGAACTGTTCTAAAGCCTAATCTATGCGTTTATAGTTTTATAGTTTTGTCCTCCAACGTTTCCCTTTCTATGAACTCCACAGACGGAGAACCCATACACATTGACAATAAATGCCACGATAATCACATACATGGGAGGCAACCTCTCGTTGGTGGAAACACCGCGGCTCCACTGCAGCTCTCCTACATCGCAGGGATTGGCCCCTTGATGGGCTGCTCAACATATAAAACAAAAGAACAAACTCCACTCTTTCATTTCGAAAGTACTCCAGGAGATACCATGTGTCCTTACCAAATAATCCCCCACGAAACAAATGTCTATCCTACGGCTTAGGATGCCTTTCCACACTCAAGCGTGGGTCATTGTCATTGAAAACAAGTGCTATGCATCCAGTCTTTTTTATTCTGAAACCATGGTTTACATGCACATGCAAAGTGGATGATTCTAAAGTGCTCAAACATAATTTTAAATCAGAAACATGTGGTTCACAACTAGGCTTTCAAATGCTTATTCCCTAACTCGTTGTGGTGATGTAAGGATAACATCGAGATAACACTCGTGCTACTATCCTCTTATTTAAAATACAATGAAATCTATGTCATGATATGCATCAAAAAATAAGCAACAATCAGCATGCAAATCACACCATTCAAACATCCCAACCCCCTACGTTTAGGTATTGCTTTCGTTGCATAGGTGTAGAGGTTCATTTTGTCATGTTTTTATATATAAAAAGCAATAAATCACAAACTTTGACAAGGAGATAGGGAAAACTGAGGCTAAACCTCATGCTTTGCCACTACCCTATATCCACAAACAATCATTATATTTTTTCTTATTTTTTCAAGACGTATCTCTATTTTTCCCCTTATTTTTCTCATTTTCTTGATTTATTTGGTAATAAAATATGCTATTTTTTGGTTTTCCTTGTTCCAATCACTTTAGCATACTAATATTCAATTTATCTTCCATTTTTTCCCCATGGGAACACCTTTCACCCACCCGAAACGGAAAAACTACCATTTTACCGCTTAAAAACCGCATTTCGAGTTTACGGGAATTAAATAGAGCATGTAAATCATTGCAAAATTAAGATTTTCTTATACAAAGAAATTAATCATAATGCAACCATCACACAAATAAATTTTCATCCAATAAGAACATAATTATCATCATAAATCACCAAAAATCCTTCATTTTCTTCATAAAAATGGTCATACCGTGTTTTTGTATAACCCGAGATGCCTTAAATGACTGCATAACCAGTAGACGGAGCCTCCATTGCTCTCAATCCAATGTTGCTCATCAATCTTCAGCATCTCCATCAATCTCCATCATCACTTTCTTCATTCTCCCTTCCGGTTCCTCCTTCAAAGATGGTACACATGAACAACCCATAGGGAAGAGAGAGAGGGATGAGAGAGAAAGACTAGATTCTGTTCTCTTCATCCAGACAGCCATATCTCGCACGAAGACCAGTGATAGAGTCAGCCAAGAGGGAGAAGTTGCCGGGTATCATTGGTTAGATAGGTTGCATTCAGTCTCCATTCATGATCTATGAGGAGGAGGGCGCAATTTTTGGCCGCCTGCATCACGCTATGGTGGGGGGGCGGTGTAAAATTCCCAAAGGCCCCCCCCCTTTGGTCCAAGTTTTGTCCACCCTTTCATATCTTGGCGAATTTTTGGCCTCTTCCTCGTCCGGGCTCCGTTTCAGCCTCTGAAAAATCCTGCGCGTTCGTCTCATCATCCCGCACTGACTGGCAGCTCCTGGCATCCTGCACGGCAGTCGGAAAAATTATCAAAAATCCACAAGTGTCGCTCGGGCACCTTTTAAAAGTTGTCTTTCACTTGTGTTGAAAATCGTCCTAGCTGTAGCCGCAGCCTTCGATGTTAAATATTTTTTTCCTAAATTCTGGATTTTTTGGCAAATTTTAGGCATATCACGAGCTCAAAAATCCTCTCTCACTTTGGAAAGTCTTCAATCTTTAATTCTCCACTCGCTGTACCTGTGTGAGGGATAAAACGGCATGACAAGCTCACTACACGGGCTCCGAATCACCCGGAGGTGGGCAAAGTTCCCCTCGGGTCGGTTGGTTATACCCCTTTAGTATCTTTGATAGTGAGGGGGGGTCAGCTCCAATCCCATTGATGGAAGAATTCTTCAAATTCCACCATAAATCCATCATAAAGCTTGAAATATCCATAGAATCAGTCCATACAAGCTCCAATATGATCAAATCCATGAAGAATCAATGCCCTCGGCTTGCTTGAACACTTGAATACCAAATATTCAAGCTTCTTGAAGAAAAGCCCCAAAATAATCCTTCCATTTGAGCTCCAATGTCCTCCACGAGCTGAAATCTCTACAATGTCTTCAATCGTGAAGTCTATCCGACTTGTACATAGTACTAAAGAAGCCTTGGAGGTCGGAGAAGTCCAAAATTTGAAGAAATTTGAGCTTCTAGGTCTGTGGCTATGGCTGCCCTGCTGTGTTTTAAGGTTTTGAACAAAGGAGATGAAGATTAGAGTTCTCCTCCGGCTGGAAGTTGCTGAAATAGAGCCTGATGAAGTGCTTCAAAGCAAGTAATCAATCTGTAGAAGATCTTGAGCAGATCAAAAAGAGGTTGAGAGTAGGGAAATCATCACATTTTTCGGCACAAATTTTGAGCTGCATGCTGCTCCATCTTCTGCATCAACTACTTGACCAAGGTACTCAACTTGAAGCTCAGATGATAAGGAGGCATTTCCCCATGGTTTGGTTGTGAGAAATGATTAGTAGAGAGAGGACTTGGCAAATTTCTTGGCAGCCACCATTGAAGCTTCAGCCAAAAGCTTGGAAGAGAGAGAAGAGAAGCTCCCTTTTCAAAAGTAATTGGAGTTTAACCTCAAACTAAGCCCGATTAACTCTCCTTTACCTTAGTTACCTCCAGTTTTGCATGACGACTTGCCACTTTAGCCATCCTCCGCCATATCTGACCTTGGATATCTCCATATTTAGTCTCTTACTAACTGTAAATGGTCTGCAGCACTCCACTAGTCACTGTCTTGTACAATACTTGTCTGAAATTGATTTTGATAGAGAAAAATAGGACTGAAAAATAGAAGGAAAAATGGATCAAAGACCAATGCTCTGATACCACTTGTCAGAGAGTG
>NW_028229535.1:811183-812246 GCF_053477565.2 Lygodium microphyllum | reverse complement strand
CATTTCTTTGTAGAAAGCCATGGAGGGATATTGTAGTTGACAAGGACTATAGTCCACACACTGTAAGAAGTTGAGTGCACACCGAATGGGTTCACGCCATCCATAGCAAGACCAAGCCAAAAATTTCTTGGCTCTCGGGCAAAGCCTGGGAAGGTAGAGTCAATGTGACTCTATGCAACTGAATCTGTTGATATTCATTGAACTCCATCTGTGGATCTATTCTGCGCATGCCATGTTGTCAAGCTCGCCATGTCGGACATACGAAACATGTAGTTTATGCAGGAGATAAGCAGAAAGTGTCTAAGAACTTTTTGAGGGATGGTTTGCCCTTGCAAGTCCTATCGATACCTGTGAGCACCACACTTTGGATATGTCTCCATAGTCTCGTATTCTTCTCGAAATAGTATGCAATCGTTGATACATGCATGGATGCTGTTGTAGTCCATGTCAAGCTTTTGTAAAACGTATCGTGCATCATCACGAGACTTAGATATGGTATTTGTAAGTGATAATATACGATACTTCAGTAACCTTTAAAAAAATCATAAAACACCTTGAATGACCACAAATGTTTTTAATGATAGTGTCGAAAAGAAATCAACGAAGTGTACATACAAGGTATCTGAACAACTCGATCACACTCGCATCGCTCCACTCATATTTTGCTTGCACACTTAGGAGTGCAAGCAGTGTCTTCAGGAGAGATACTTGGCACCCATCATATAATAGCATGGATGCTTCCTCTCTAAAAGAATCAGAAGTCTCGACATCCATGGACATCAATGTATCAATCATTGCCTCCATCTCAAGCTCCAAGATTGTAGGTAAGTCTGGAAGGCTACCTGTCTCCTTTGGTATTGATGGTATAGATTGGGTTGTACCTTCCAAGTGGTGGATTGACTCAGGCACTCCATCCATCGCATGCCCACAAACTCTTCTAACTGGCTGCAAAGGGTGCACTCCTCCTTGGGACGAGACATTACCTCCCTGGATAGAAAATTTACTAACCACACCCAATGTTTTTGTATATGGTATTCAATTAGCTTGTGAATACAATGCATGA
>NW_028229533.1:1019632-1083525 GCF_053477565.2 Lygodium microphyllum | reverse complement strand
TGCACTCTGACCAGTGTTGGTGATGTCATTAGGAAGGGGGAGAGGCAGAGGCTGAGGAGGAAAGACCCAAGAATCGTGGACTTGTGGTCACCCAAGACACATCTTCTCATGATGCCTCGAGAGGGACTAAGAAAATTGAGAGATAAGACTAATCTCAGATGCACAGAGTGTGAAATCACTCACCTCTTTGCAAAATTCCCTAGGTGGAAGCCATGCTCCTATTTGAAATTTTTTCCATTAGTTCCACTGAGGCTGTTAAACATTGAGACACGTGATGAGGAGGCCACACCCATCTCGTTGCATGTCATGACCCACGCACAGATAAGGTAGGTTGGCATATCATTACTAGGGCTAGCAATTTGAATGTAGCCTCAATCAGAAAGAAAAGTCATAGGCAAAGAAAGAAGAGAACCAAGGCAAAGATCACATTGAAAACCAAGAGCGCAATGACACTTGCTATTCGAAAGGGGTCGGGAAGAAAGTTACAAATGTTGAGGCCAAAACATCCACCCCAAATTCAGCAGAAAAAAGGAGTGCTAAGGTAGGGGAGTACCCAAAGCCAAAGCGCCAACTCGAAGCAATAGAAAAGGTCAAGGAGTGGGTAAGAGAGGCATAGGAACACCTAAAGGATTTTGAGCCCATCTCGGAGGGAGAGATCGATGATCTCTCTAGCGTGAGCACATCAGTCTCTCCCACACAATTGAGAGGCGCATATGCACCTCAAATTGTGCCGGCTAAATAGAGCCTGAATGGCATGGGCTAGCAAACCGGTCGAGACTATGGGCCAAGAAGCACAGAATTAGGGAACAAGCAAGCGACGAGCAGTCTTCTTACAACATTGGGTAACCACCCCTGTAACCCTGAGCTTAGGAGGCTTGCTTAGGCAATATCCAATGCTATGGTAGGAGCTAAAGTAGCGAGTGGAAGGATCGAGGGAGCAAGCTACAGTCCACTTGCAAGACCATGATGTAGTAATGTAAATGCCGAGCCTGACACTGCACTCAATGTCCAAATCATTGCATAGTAATGCTTTCTAGGAAGGCAGTGAAATGCATGCAGTCCTATCAGTCCTAGCTCTAGGTGACACCACGAGGAAAGCGATTGTAGACATGGGGGTAGGAGTCAGTATACTCAGCCACGCAGTACTCCAGGCTTGGGGTAACCCGCCTGCTGTCAAGGATGTTAGGTTCAATGTCACACTGGCTAGTAGAATGAAAGTGAAGCCATCTTGAGTGCTGAAAAATTGGCCATTGAAGATTGCAGGAGTTTGGTTCTCTGTGGACTTTATAGTCATGAAAGGTGTGGACTACAATATACTGTTAGGCTAATCCTAGATGTGCAACACATGAGTCATAGAAGACTGGAATAATGGTTTGATCTTCCTAGGAAATTGAATGGAAGCAGTAAGAGTGGAGATGGATACTTTGAAGACTATAGTAGTTGACCTAGACGCCATCTTAGCTATGCTCAAGGACGTTGCTCAGGTTAGGAAAGATTACATGCCTCTAACTAAATATATCCCTTGCCCGGTGAATGAGAGATATTGGATGCATGTGTTAGCCACAATCGATCTATCATTCTCGGACAATGAAGAATTTGAGCAAGCTACTAAGGCAGACAGTAAGCCCAAAGACACACCCCCAGTGCCAATTTGTATGATGGCTACTAGGAGCTTGCATGGGCGACTCGACTTTGTCACATTTCACATCCTTAACAACAAATGAGACCCCACGAGATCTTAGAATACCTAACAAACAAATTAGTTGGTAACCCATTCGCAAATCTTAAACCGCTCAAGGACGTCTTGGATGAACCCAAGTGGCAATGGACCAAGGTGCATGACTTAAACTTGAGGTACAATTGGGCCTTAACCACCGACAACAAGGAATCGCACTTGTGAAATGACAAGCAGTCAAATGAGGACAAGTTTGACGATGAGTACAAAGACTATTATTCCTCCGATGACAAGAGTGGAGAAGAGATCAACACGATAGAGCACAACATAGAAGGGCATGAGATTACGGGCAGACTCCAAACCATAGAAAAATAGCCTCTTCACAATTATGAAAGGAGTCACGCAAATGGGTTGCGATCACACCTGGTTGGAGCACATAGGAGCTATTGATTACAAAAATGAGTGGGTCTTGCTCGACCAAGTGCCACACCAATACTCAGAATATGGAATCACAATCTGAGCTACAACCCATTGGAGAGACATCCTCTTCTAGCAAAGACAGAGAGTTTGACTTTGAGTCAAAGGTAAGCTTAGACAATGACCCTGAGATACCCCGACCACCTAAGACCAAGTGCACCAAAGGTGAACTACTAGTTCACCTAAGGCGCTGCAGATTGAAGGAGGAAAGGAGGAAGCAGCCTAGGGATCCACAAGCTAAGGAGCAAAGGAAGTTGCAAGACTTTCTAAAATGATTCACAAGATTTAAGAAGGGTGAGAGGGTAGTGGTCTTGCCAAGGGCCAAAAGACGAGGGCAAGTGAGCATGACTATAGAAGGACCCAACAAAGTCAAGGAGGTCAACCTAGCTGAGGAAGGGGAGACACCCTGACTTATTTTTATAGCTGATGACTTGACTAAGAAAGAGAAGGAAACTCTCGTTGCTCTCTTGCGAGAATACATAGACGTATTCACTTGGTCCCTCAACGAGCTAAGAGGGGTAGATTTGAGTGTAGTGACTCATAATATCCCAATGACATCTGACACAACATCGATCAAGAAACGACTATATCCAATGAATCACAAACACACTCAAGCTATCAAGGAGGAAATCAATAAGCTACTAAGAGCAGGATTCATTTATGAGATTGAGCACATAGACTAGGTGTCACCCATAGTGATTGTAATGAAGAAGGGAAAAATTAGGATGTGCATCAACTACAAGAAATTCAACGCTGCCATTAAAAGAGACAATTATTCCCAGTACCATACACTGAGTATATGCTCAAGAGGGTGGCGAGTAAAGAGGCATATAGTTTTCTGGATGGCTTCTCTGGATACAACCAAGTGCAAGTACACCTCGATGATAGGCACAAGACTGCCTTTGCTATAGAGTGGGGTGTCTTTGCCTAAGTAGTCATGCCCTTTGGGTTGATGAATGCACCAGCTACATTTCAAAGTCTCATGTGAGCCATTTTCAAAGACATGCTTTGGAAAGGGTTAAATGTATTTTTCGAACATCTATGTGTCCACTCCACTTGGAAGGCAAACTTGGGTAGCTCTGAGTAGTCTTTGATAGATGTAGACTATATCCTCTCTCGGTGAAACCCTTGAAATGCCAATTCTGGGTGAAGCACAGATGCATCCTAGGGCATGTGATGTCAAAGAATGGAATTGCCATCGACTTCTCTAAAGTCAAGGCTATCCTCGATCTTCCACCGCCAATCGACTACAAGGGAGTGCAATGCTTCCTTGGCCATACTGTACTTCTGACGATTTGCGTTAAACTATGCATTAATTTCTAGGCCTCTATACAAATTGTTGGTGATATTTGAATGGACCAAGGAATTCTAGTGCACATACAAAGAATTGAAGAAGGCTCTAACCATAGCACCAATATTAGGAGCCCCAAATTGGACCTTAACCTTCCACATTCATATTGACACCTCAAAGTCTGCCATAGGGGCTGTGTTGTGCCAACTAAGTGAACACAATTTAGACTATCTACTGAGATTTGCTAGCAAACAACTCACGGATATCAAGATGAACTACACCACGGAGAGGGAAGGGTTAGCCATGGTGTTTGCTATGAAGAAATTTTGGCATTACCTTTTGGCTACACCCTTTGTCTTCTTTGTTGAGCATCATGCCTTGCTTTATCTTGTTAACAAACCTTGAGCTACAAGATGCATTGCTTGATGGTTACTTCTACTTCTAGAGTTCAACTTCTTTGTGGTTGTATGCAAAGGGAAGTAGCACTACATGGCCCTAACCATATATCTCGCATACCCACAGGAGAAGCTGCTGGACAGGGAATCATGGATGACTTGCTTGAAGCCCATATGTTTAACTTGTCTAGCAAAACAAACTTGTTTAGAGTGACTTGATGCCATACCGGGCAGACGACATAGTCCAAGTATTGGAGCATGGACTATCTGAAAGAGCTATCGATGAGAAAGCCTGACTTAGGAGACTCATCCTCAAAATACAACCCTATCAGTTGATTGCATAATAACTCTATAGGTTAGGGCATGATGGATTGCTACATAGATGTGTATGCGAACATGAGATGCATGGCATACTTGTAAAAGTACACGGTGGAATTGTAGGAGGGCACTTCAATGCAGAGACACAACAGCCCATAAGGTGCTATAGTCTCAACTATGGTGGCCTACGCTTTTGCGAGATGCAACACAATTTTTAAAGCATTGTGATGAGTGCCAATGGACCAAGGTACCCGTTCGCAAGGACAAAATGGAGCTCAGTCCAATCATTGAAAGAAAACCTTTAGAGAAATGGGGACTTGAATTCATTGGACTGATTAGTGTTGTGGCACAATACTCATTGGCTAAGTACATCATCATTGCTACTACCAACTACCTTACAAAGTGGGAAAAAGCATGAGCCACAAGGAAAACGATGCTAGAACCACTGCTAAGTTCCTTTGGGAGTAGGTGATCTCATGATTTGATTGCCCCATTGAACTCATCACATAGTGATCAAGGCACACACTTCATTAATGAAGTGATTGCTCAACTCCTATCAACCTTTTTAATCATCCATTGAAAATCCTCACCAACCTCACAAGTCTAGGAACTCATGCTCAAGACCTAGAAGGCAAAAAGAAACTATAGTCACCAACGAATAGTCAAGCCGCAATGGGTACCCAAGACCTTATTACAAGCACAAGGCTATTATGAGGGTAATGCCTAGATATGGGTGCCTAAAGTTAAGTTGACTAGTAGCACTACTTGAACACCACCCTCAAACCCACCAATGTAGAGCCACACCACAAACCATGCACTAAGGCCGCAAAAAGCTCAAGATGCGAAACTTATAGATTCCAACCCCCCTATCCACCCCAATCCTCAACGAGTCCATCAATCAAAACCGCAACTTGATAACTCCAATACAACCCCACCCAACATTGTTAGTGCTACCCAAACCTCACAGAAATCTGACAGCACAAGTTCGAAATCCCCAACTAAGCCTAGCATACGAGAGGCCAAACCGCATACTCTGAAGCAGCAAAAAATGCAAACGTCAACCATCGAGCTATCGAGTTCAGTGAAACCCTAGCCTCTAGTGGCCTAGCCTCTAGCGGGCCTCAAACCTTCTTACGAACAATGTTCAATTCTTACCTTGACCACAAATTTAGCTAAAAGTACACGACTTGATCAGTTGCCTTCAATGTTTGGATGCCACGTTTACCACACTTGCTAAAAGCTATGATCAATTAGACCTAGGTCTCTTAGATGAACCTTTAACAACAAAGGTACACACACTACATTGCTCATGGAAAGAATCAGAATTTGTGTTCATCAAGGCACCCCAGACAGTTGAGAATCTCATAGATACTGAGATTTCTTGTGAACAAGCACGTAAGCAATGCCTCATCACATCTTACGCTAGGGGCACGGTCTTTGCCACCGAGTAAGAAATGGAAAGGCTAAAAGAGATGGCTGTTATAACGATTCCTCCTTCTTACATCAATGGTATGCTCTCAAACACCAATGGGAGGAAGAAGGTTACCAAATCATGACCAATGGTGAGCAAAGACATGCAATCAAGAACTCCAAATATGACCCAACTTATATCGCCCTAACCTCCTATAGGGTGTTGACCACCATCTGCAAACGGTCCCTCGAAGAGCACATCATGACTCAACCCTACTTGGATCACATGTTGACCAAGGAGGATCTACACATTGCTAGCCCAATGGACTTTGGGGATTTCCTCATGGATGTCCTCACTTACCTTAGCCACGTAAGTGTTCAACCTGTGAACATGGACTGGAATGCTCAAAAGGAGTACAACCCGACCTTCTATGCTTGGCTCATGCAAAATTGAAACACATAGGCATGCGCTGAATGGTCTCCACCCTTCAACCTCTAATCCTAGGAAGGATTTTTCTCATCTATAAGGGGGGAGGGTGTGAGTGATGTGAGGGATGAATGATAAAAGGTGCAAACATAAAACCTCAATCTATGACCAAAATATGTAAAAATCAACTCATGATTGAGTAAAAGTGTTAGAAATCCTTGCAAAATGCATGGACTGTTTGAAGAAAAAATTTCTTACACACATTTTTGCAAAAAATATCTGAAGAATATTAATGGTAGGCTATGGCTTCATGACATGCACCTACAATGGCAGGACAAAAGAAAACCAACAAGCTACTATTCTAGGAGGAGGAGTAGGAAAAGTACAGCCTTTCAGTGGAAACAAGGGCCTACAACTGATTCAAATTCAGGCATGCCCTAAATTTGGAAGACATAGCAATGGAAGAGCTAGCCATCAAGAAACTCTTGAAGCAATGTAAGTTGCTGAATTACGTGGAAAAGGTGGGCCAAGTCGTGGACTATGAGAAGTGCGTGGAATTCCTCCAGACATTCAACAAGAACCGCATCACTATCATGGTGCACTAAGAGAATGAAGCCTACCAAGTGGGAATTGAGCTAAGCCCCAAGTTGGTGGAGAAGGCAATGGGCCTACCCAACAAAGTTGAACGACCAAAATGAGATGTGTACAGCATATTGGGAATGGACAAAGCGATGGTCTACACCAATGATGGCATTGGCCTAGTTGACATCCCAGATCCTGAAGCCCAACTACATGCAAAAATGGTGCACGCCTTGTTCTCCAGCCAAAGGTACAATGCATTGATGAGTAGAATCAATGTGCCAATGCTGAAGAGCATTGCTGCCAAGTCTTTTGATGAGGTGAACCTAAACGGCTTCGTGAGGAAGACGCTAGAAGCATCAACGAAAGCATTGGCCCCATTGGTGGATGATTCGTGGGGTGGAGAATCCTTAACCTCCAAAGCTAGAAAGTCATCATTGTCAAAGGCCTCTACCATTGGGTTCGGAGGGGTCTTGACAACTATCATCAGAGAAGCCTTGGTGGACGCACGAGAAGATGAGGAAGTTAACAAGATGCCAAACAGGTCACCCTTGCACCAAGAATAGGAGCACTCTAATGAAAGAACGGTGAGTGTTGAGGAAGGAGAGCAACAAGCACCATCCAACAGCCAAGAGGTCAAAGAAAAGGACCCCACAAAAAAAAAACAAGGAAGAGAGCAAGAAGAAAGAGAAAGTGAATCTGCTAAGAGCACAAAGTGAGTCCAAGAGTGCCGAGTGAAGAAAGGAGAAAGAAAAAGAAAAAGGAGGAGACAAAAAGAATAGAAGAGGAATCTAGGAAGGCCAAAGAGGAAAGGAGGAGGAGAGCAGAGCGAGAGGCCGAGGAGATAAGAATAAAGGAAGAAGAAAACATAGCCCTTGCCATCCACCTCTTAGTGGAGCAACCTTCAAGGGAAGAAGAGCTAACAGCCATGATCCCCCACGTAACGTCCCGACACAAGCTCCCAAGCACCCAAGAATATGCCACCCCTAGTAGCCGAGGGAAAATGTAAGGAGCACCCAAGAATATGCCACCCCTAGTAGCCGAGGGAAAATGCAAGGGTCTAATTGACCCCATCCCACCTACCCTAGTACCCGCCACCCCAGTCTCTTTGTCCACCCAAGGCTCTTCTACCATAGTATGGAAGCTAACAATCTTGTGGCATGGGTGCAAATTTTTTGGTTAACAAATAAATATTTCAAGGTGGAAGTGGAGGAACCCCTATAATTGGAGCAAAAAAACCAACAGCTGTGCAAATGTGGAGTCCAAACATGACCCCAAAAGACCGAAAGTAGAAGCATCTACAAGCACTACCCCCACCGTTGTGCCGTTATCTGCACACTATGATGAATATGTTGAAGAGCTTGTGTCAAAATTGGAGAGGGGGAAAGAAGAAAAGAAAATCATCATTGTAGAGCTGGAGACAAAAAAAGAGGCCATAGCAACCTCCTAGCTAGAGAAAACATGCCAAATAGCAAGCTACTAGAAAGAAATAAGTGAGCTGAAAGCATAACTCAAGGCTAAAGAAAGAGAAGAGGATAAGTGGCGGAAGGGGCTTGAGGAAGAACATCAAGAGTTGATAGGACTGAAAAGGCAATACAAACTCCTCATAATGCAAAATGAAGAACTAACAACGCAAATGGATAGGATCCAACAAGCCATGGATGAATTTGCAATAGTAGAAGCAACAAAAGCCCTAGAAGGGGAGGAGCATTAAAAAAAAATGGATGAACTAATGGGTAGGCTGATGATAGAAATGGAATAGCAAGGGAGGTTAGAGAGAGAGATTGAATGATTGAAGAAGGAGAAGGAGACAATAATTGAAAAGTGGAAAGCATAAGAACCAACCCTAGTGGCCCTAACGTGAAGGCAGAACGAGAGCCTAGAGGAGATGCAACAAAGGGCCAATGAATGGGTAATAAAGAGTGAACCAAGAGTGAAAGACCTAGCAAGCCACTTGGCCCTTGCAAGGGGAAATAAAGAAACTAGGGTAGAGGACCTTTAGCTTTCAATTTTGAGTCTGTTTAGGCCTCCAAATTTAAGCAAACCACTTGCCAACAGTGCAAACGTAAAGGACATGAGCCAATTTATTGAGTACTTAAGCTTAAGAAGCTTAAAGTGACTAAAAACTTATGATTTGGGAGAGAAGGGGTGCAATTTTCGAGAGCATCATTTCATGAGAGGATTTGAGAATTTTGTGACCAATTGAATCATAAGGATCAGGCTTGGACATGGCTTCTTGCAAAATTTTCCTTTATTTCGCCACAATTATCAAGAAAAATAATGCATTGAAAAGATCAAAATCTAGTATTCTCTCTCACCATAATTGCTATTCGTATGGGATGAGAGGATGAGGGGGAATGGGTGCCGCTTTGTGACAAGATGTAAGAAATGGAGAAAAAAAAATGTAAAGGTGAGTGTTAGCAGAGCTATGGGATGGCATCAACAGCTCTTTTTTTTGAAATACAATGTGTTAAGTGTGCAGAATCTAGCACAAGTATAGATTTACTACATATTATGTAGTATCTCTTATGTCTATTGTGGAACATGGTTAAAAATGCTTGAGTTATGTTTGCCAATGTTTGAAATCATATAAAACTTAGTCACTTTCAGTGGTTTATGTAAAAAAGGTTAAAACCACAAAACCCGAGATGTAGGATTTAATGCGAAAATTGAGATTTTGTTGAGTTTTAAGGGTTCAATGTTGTTCGTATTATGGAGCATTAATTGATATGTTGATAGATCACAGTCCATACTAGTCACATAATTAAAAAATTAGGAAAAATAAGTAATTCATATTTAAATAAATAGAAAAAATAATAAAAATGATCTTTTTAAAGGAAAAAATAGGAAAATTTTAATTTTTATGCGCTAAAAATTATAAAAAATTGAGTGTGTGTATGTGGATGTATAATGAAGGTAAGGTATGAGGATTTGCCTAATCCTACCTCCGTTTGTGTGTGAAAAGTGTGTATTTTTTGCTTATTCATACAAAAATGATGACAAAATATGTTTACACCTATGCAAGAATGCAAAACCTAAGCGATAGGGAAAAAAGGGTTGAAAAGAGATAAGATTTGAATAATTTCTAATTTCATTATATATTATGACATATAGTCTTTGGTTTATCTAAGTTTGAAGAGAAATAGTAGCACTTGTTAGCCCAGTGCTATCCCTTTGCAAGACAGCATAACGTTAGAGAAAAGAAATCATGGAAAGATTGTTTTCGCATAATACTTGGATAATTTTTAGTTAAAATTATTTGAGCACAATGATTCATATATGTTGCATTTGCATTTAATCATAATATCAAAAGAAAAACTATTGGATGCATAGTAACTGTGTGCCTCGTTGTGACCAACACTAAGTGTGTGAGATTTCCTTGTTGTAGGGTAGCATGGTGATCTTTGGGGACACGTTATGTGAGGCTGAAATATTCCTCAATTGTTGTATATATCATGAGGGAATTTTTTCACGTTTCTTATTTATGTTTGAGATGGTACATCTTAGGGCCAATCCCTGGGGTGTAGGAGAGCCACATGAGCCATATCAATTCACTAGGGTGTGCTATATTTGTGTGTATAACGAGTTATTAATCACCTATATGTATAGCATACTTCCTTTTCTTGGAGTTAGGATGGGCAGTATGTTGGATTAAAATTTAAAACTCATGTCTACAAATGCATTCCTTAGATTAACCATTTCATAGTATCCAGACACTCCTAGTTGCGAGGCCATGGGGGTTTTTCAGAGAGTGTAGGAGCTCGATTAGAGCCTTACAGCCAATTTCGGGCTCGTTTTTGGTCATAGCAACTTTTGGGGAGGGAGAGAGAGAGAGAGAGAGAGAGAGAGAGAGAGAGAGAGAGAGAGAGAGAGAGAGAGAGAGAGAGAGAGAGAGAGAGAGAGAGAGAGAGAGAGAGAGAGAGAGAGAGAGAGAGAGAGAGAGAGAGAGAGAAGAGGAGATATAGAGTGAAGAGAAGATCTTGGAGCATGTGATTTGGAGACGATAGCTCAGTACACGTTTTTAGCCCAAAAGAAATTACAACAATAAGTACAAAGGAAAACTTGGAAATACTATAAAAATACACCACCAAAATAGCTCTAATATGCATAAAACAACTCGAAACCACTTCACCCCTTTTTCTTTGGTAGGTCCTAGTGAGATCTTATCAATTACAACCAAACAAAACTCTAAGTCCTCACATACAATAGTAGGTAGATATTTCTTTAGAACTATCTCAAAAATAATTTCTTATAGGTAGGCCTTTTTGGACTAAAAGCACCCATAAAGAGAAAGAATCACTTGTATTTTACTTCAACCTTGTTAATCAAAGTAGTAGATTACTTGTTTATTTTTCTAGGCTTATAACAATGGCTTAAATCTCTGTTAACCTTGATGTGAGATGAGAAAAAGAAAATTCAAAAATATAGAATAATGTGAAAAAAGGAAACTTGGCAAACGAATAAAAGAGAAAAGGCCAAAAGTGCAAAAGGTCAAGTCGAAGGCAAAGCACATTATAAAATGCACGGATAAGGCAAGTAGAAGGGAATAGGAAAAGAGGACCTTGGCAAGATTCCCGATCATGCAAAAAGGGGATGGGTGTCCAAGGGATTTAGGGCTTGTATATAAACTCAAAAAGTGAATGAGAAGCTCATTCTTTGGTGTGTGGCAAAAGAGGTCTCTTCTTCTCTCCTTGCTTGTGTGTGCTTGTGTTTGAGAGAGAGAGTGTGAGAGTGTGAGGGAGTGAGTGTGCAAGGGTGAGGGACCATGGTGGAGAAGCTCTCTATCTTCTCCTCTCTTCTTCTCTTCTCTTCCCTTCTCTTCTCTTCTCTTGTCTCGTGTGTGGCTATGGAGGATGGAGCTCAAAGGAGGAGGCTTGAGGTTGCTTGAGCTCGCATCTGGGATTGTTGAGCTATCGGAGTACTTGAGGAAGGAGGCTACTCATTTGGGCATAAATATAAGCTCACTATACCAATAGGATTGAAAGTGCATTGGCTAGGTGAGAGAAAGAAATTAGAGCTCACTTGAAATGCTTGAAACAGTAAGCGGTCCATGGATATTGGTGGTTGACCAAGAGCTCTCACTACATTTTGATGACCATTTAGGGGTGATACACTATGAGCAAGTAGGGTTGGTTCAGCCAAGTGTTGTGCCTCTATTAAGAATGGAATCACCGTTAGAGCTATGACCACCATGAGGGACTCCCTCTTTTAGCAAAGACGGGGAATTCAATTCTGAGTCAAAAGTAAGCTTAGACAGTAACCTTGAGATACTTCAACCTCCTAATATAAAACACACCAAGGGAGACCTCAAGCCTCCACCTTCAAGCTCCATCCTCCATAGCCGCACGTGAGAGAAGAGAAGAGAAGAGAAGAGAAGAGAAGAGAAGAGAAGAGAAGAGAAGAGAAGAGAAGATGAGATGATGGAGAGCTTCTTCTCCTTGATCCCTCACCCTCACACACTCACTCCCTCACACTCTCACACTCCCTCTCTCAAGCACACACAAGCAAGCATGAAGAAGAGATAACTTTTACCATATACCAAAGAATGAGCTTTTCATTAACTTTTTTGAATTTATATACAAAACTATAAATCCCTTGGACACCCATCCCCTTTTTTACATAATTGAGCATCTTGCAAAGGTCCTCTTTCTCCATTCCCTTCTATTTGCCTTATCCCTTCACCCATGTCCATTTAGACTTTACAACTTGTATAGGAGGGAGCCTGGTGCTCTTATAAAATGAATTACATTGCACCCCACACTTTTCTTGTGAGAGCCCTTGGAGGTTCTCCCTCATCCTTGAGAGAGCATCCTTTATCTTTAAGAGGACATCCTTCATCCTTGAGAGAACCGTGCTAGAATATTCAGTGCTTTCCCACATTCTTTTTGAGCACCTTGCTGGAATATTCGATGCTCTCCTTTGTCCTTAAGAGCACCTTGCTAGAATCTTTTGTCCTTAAGAGCACCTTGCTAGAATCTCTAGTCTCATAGTGAATTTTTTCTTTGGTTGCTCGAAGGAATTGACTTTGACAGGTACTCTCTTCTCTTCATGCTAAAGAGGAGATAGATGCAACTTCATAGGAGAAAGTGTTGGCATTCCTTTCTTTTTGGAGTTCACCTTACTAGTCTTTCTTCTAGATGACTTGCCATTGCCCTTGCCCTTACTCTTAGTTGAAGATTTTTGTGGAGGGGAGTCGGGATCGACTAGTGTGATTGCCTGTTAGATATGATCAATGCCCCACCCTCATTAGGTGCTACCAATGATCCATGGTGCTCAAAGTTGTAAGGCCCCCATTATGAGGAGAAGCCAAATGTGAGCCCGGACATTGGTTGAGTCCTGACTTGTATATCAGATGAGGTCTATGTGACCGGATGGCAAAAAGGTGGCTATTGTGGGTCTAATCTTTGGGTTAGACGGAGTGGTTAAGCTGGTAGCAACTTGAGGCGCATTTGCATCGAGTTACGGTGTAAGGGAGTTAAAAGGGGTCCCTATTGTGGGGTCCGGGGGCCGCGGAAGCGGTCCCTGGCTGGCCCCCCTGGCGGGGGTTCGAGGGCAGCGCCCCCGGCCCGATGATAAAGGGAATATTCCCTGGCCGACTAGTGGAGGCTCATATGGTAGGTCGGCGGTCAGCAGGCCGACCTAACGACCTTCGCGGGCTATAAAAGCTAAACCCCTTCACAGCCATCTCTCACTTATCTTTCACCCAGTCAGAGTTGTTGTTCCAGCTAGCCTTAAGCTCTTCACCTATCTTTTGTCTAGATTGCCATCTAAGCTTCACACAGTGGAAGCGCACGGGTGGACAGAGCCATCTTTGTATCAATTGTTTGAAGTTAAAGAATTTACTGATTTTCCTCTTATCTGTTGTGTACTCTCTATCTCTTTCTCAGATTCTGTTCGCTATGCCGTGTAATATTTTACATGGTATCAGAGCCCAGGGGGCTCTAGAGATTGGAGAGCGTGCAAGAGGCAAAGGCTTCAACAGCAAAGAGAAACTATGTCGACTTCCGAAAGCGGTGTAGGAGGTGGTGTTGTTGTACCGACTATTCAAACACTGAGGATTCATCCACCAACCTTCAGCGAAGGCAAGTTAGATGGTACAAACTACACCTTGTGGAAGTTCAAAATTACAACTATCCTTGATTTTTATGATCTTCTGGAGACTGTGCTGGGGACTGACGCAGAACCACAGCCTACCCCCGACCCATCAAATCCTAGTGTGATGATTCCTCCGAATGCAGATCTTCTATGAGCTTGGAAACGAAGGAATGCAGATGCATTGTGTGCCTTAGTTACAAGCTGTTCTGACAGTGTTTTGACTTTGACTCAGTATACAACCAAAGCGTCAGAGGCTTGGAATGTACTAAGGAGTCAGTATGAAACACAAAACCAAACAAGGATTCAAAACTTGGAGAATCAACTAGCAGTGGAGAAGTTTGCTGAAGGAGATACGGTTGAAGCATTCATCACTCGGATTAAGAATCTGCGCGACCAGATGGCTGGCGCTGGGATACAAAAGACTAGCGAAGAGCTAGCTCTGAGGTGTCTTCGAATTTGTCCACAAAAGTTTGATGGACTAGTAACTACCCTTAATACTCAGGTGAGACCTCAAGCTTTGACTTTTGAGGAGTTTTGTGCATTATTAATGGAGGAGGAGTTGAGGCTGAAAGCCCGAGAAGGAAGCAACAATGGAGATGCTGCATTTTCTGCCAATGCAAAAGGCAAAGGTGTTTTCTCCACCAAAAATGATGGTGACAAAAAGAAGAAGGGCGGCAAGAAGAAGTTTCAAGGAGAGTGCTTCTACTGCAAGAAGAAAGGACATGCAATTGCAGATTGTCGTGTCAAGAAGGCAGATGAAAAGAATGGTACCCTTAAAAGTAAAGGGAAAGAGACAACCAATACGGTTGAAGCAGAGTTGGAATTATTCATGGCAACCATTGAGGAAGTGTGCTCCTCGGCGCAAGAAGAATCTACCACTGACTCATGGGTGTTGGATAGTGGGGCCTCTCGTCACATGACCAACAAGAAAGGTCTATACAGTTCTATGCAGACTCTACAAGAATCCATCACTGTGACGGTTGGAAATGATGCTAAATGCCCTGCTGCGGGCACAGGTACCATTTCTTTTGTTGCTGCAAATGGTGAAGTCAAAAAGCTTTCAAATGTGTTGTATGTTCCCGAAATCAGGAGAAATCTCTTATCAGTTGCTGCCATAATTGATCTTGGTCATGAAGTGAGGTTCAAGAAGACAGGTGCAGAAATTATTGATAGTGCTAGCACAATTGTTGGCAAAGGAGAAAGAAGGAACAACTTGTATGAGCTAAGTGCTCTTATAGCCACCGCTGGAGTGGGCACAAGTAAGCTTTGGCATGAAAGGTTTGGACACATTGGATTTGCAGTATTGAAGGAGATGCAAAAGCAAGGTATGGTTGCTCACCTACCTACAATAACTGAATTAAAGGAACCATGTGAAGCTTGTATGATGGGCAAGCAACAGAGAAAGGCATTTTCACAAGAAAGCAAGAATAGAGCACAGGCTCCTCTAGAGTTGGTGCATGCTGACTTGTGTGGTAAGATGCCTACACAGGCCTTGGGGGGATCTTCTTATTTTATGTTGATTGTCGATGACTACAGTAGGAAGATGTGGGTGTACTTCCTTCGTGATAAGGCTCAAGCTTTTGGTAAGTTTAAAGAATGGCTAATACTTGTTGAGAATGAAACAGGGAAAAGTGTGAAGAAATTTAGAACAGATGGTGGTGGTGAGTTCAACTCAAAGGAGTTTGAAGGCTTTTGCAAGAGCAAAGGGATCAAGCGTCAATTGATGACGCCTCACACACCTCAGCAGAACGGTGTTGTGGAACGTAGGAATCGCACCATTGTGGAGATGGCAAGATGCATGCTAAAGGGCAAGGGATTGCCTAATCATTTTTGGGCTGAAGCTGTTAATACTGCAGTCTACATTCTAAATCGGAGCTATACAAAGGCTCTCAAGGGAAAAACACCTCATGAGGCTTACACTGGTAAGAAACCATCTGTCTCACATTTCAGAATTTTTGGATGTGAATGTTATGCACATGTTCCAGATGAGAAAGAAACAAGTTACAACCAAAAAGCAGAAAATGTATCTTCTTGGGTTATAGTGATGAGCAGAAGGCTTACAAATTATATGACCAAGAGGCAAAGAAGATCATCGCGAGCCGTGATGTGGTGTTCAAGGAGGAGCCGCATACAATGGAGGAGGAGAATGCAAGTTCTTCCACTTTATCATCAAGCGAAGAAGTAGTCCACTATGAACCTGTCCCGAGAGCTATCCCTATCCTTAATGAGGAGGAAGCATCATCTTCAGATGATGAGGAAAAAGTTCACCAACCTGACATCACCCCACCAGAAAAGCCATTGCCGCGCTGGGTGAAGCAGCTCTATGACCACAATAATCCTATGCCTGCATCTGTTGAGGAGAAGACAGACGGACCAAGGAGGTCTCAGAGAATAGAGGAGCAAAGGAGGGCTTCTGCTCACATAGTCAATATGGCCTTGATGGTTGAGATTATGAGAGAAGTAAAGGAGCCAACTGACTTAGAAGAAGCACTTGCAGATCCATCATGGAAGGCTGCTATGCAGGCGGAGTATGACAGCATAATGAAGAATGACACTTGGGAGCTAGTGGATCGACCAGCAAAGCGGAAGGTTATTGGCACCAAGTGGATATGGAAGGTAAAGTACAAGGCTGATGGTACCTTAGAAAAGTACAAAGCTAGACTGGTTGCCCAAGGATTTTCACAAGTTGAAGAGTTTGATTTTCAAGAGTCATTTGCCCCAATTGCCAGAATGACCACTATTCGCACGGTACTTGCAGTGGTTGCCCACAAGAAGTGGCCAGTGTACCAAATGGATGTTAAGTCAGCGTTCTTAAATGGTGACCTCAAGGAGGAGGTGTACGTGGCTCAGCCACCAGGGTTTGAGGCCCCCCATTCTGAGAACAAAGTGTGTAAATTGAAGAAGGCATTGTATGGGCTGAAACAAGCCCCTAGAGCATGGTACCAGCGTGGATAGATAGGTTCTTTTTAAATCTAAACTTCAAAAGATGTGCCTCAGATGCTAACTTGTATGTTTACAGGGATGGTAAAAAGTCTGTAGTGATTGTCCTATATGTGGACGACCTTCTTATTACAGGTGACTATGAAGATATGATCAACCAAACTCGAAAGGCTTTGAGTTCTGAGTTTGAAATGACAGACTTGGGCTTGCTGCACTATTTTTTGGGGATTGAAGTCTGGCAAGAGCCAGGAAAGATCTTCATCTCTCAGAAGAAGTATGCATGGGAGATCTTGAAGGCATTTGGCATGACCGTGTGCAAGGAGATAGCTACACCTATGGAGGTGAATGCAAAGTTATCCGTCGAGGATACATCAGCACTAGCAGACATTGGGAGGTATAGGAGGTTGGTCGGCAGTCTGATCTACTTGTGTAACACCAGACCAGATATCAGTTTTGCTGTTGGTGTTTTGAGTAGGTTCTCAAACAAACCTCATGAGAGTCATTGGAAGGCTGGGATGCAGGTGCTCAGATACTTGAAGAAAACTCTTGACTATGGTATCACATACAGTTTCGGAACTTCTCTTGTGGGGAACTGTGACTCAGATTGGGCAGAAGACATTGATTCCAGGAAGTTAGTTTCTGGTTATTGTTTCTCTTTGGGTTCACAAATTTTCTCTTGGATTAGTAAGAAGCAACCAACAGTGGCATTGTCTTCTACCGAAGTAGAGTACAAGGCAGCTTGTTTTGCTGCATGTGAGGCCATATGGTTGAGAAGGATTCTATGGCATATGGGAGTGCAGGATGAAGAACCAACTGTGCTGAGATGTGACAATCAGAGTTGCATCGCCATTGCCAAAAATCCAGTGTTTCATGCACGCACCAAACATATAGAGATCCAGTATCACTATGTGCATGATTTGATGGAGGATGGGACAGTGGAATTGGTCTACTGTCCAACAGAGGAGAATGGAGCAGATATCTTCACCAAAGCACTTACGAAGGATCTGTTTTAAGTTCATCTTCAAAGACTCGGCATTGGGCCGAGGAGATAGTTCACCTATGGGTGGACATTGAGGGGGGGTGTTAGATATGATCAATGCCCCACCCTCATTAGATGCTACCAATGATCCATGGTGCTCAAAGTTGTAAGGCCCCCATTATGAGGAGAAGCCAAATGTGAGCCCGAACATTGGTTGAGTCCTGACTTGTATATCAGATGAGGTCTATGTGACCAGATGGCAAAAAGGTGGCTGTTGTGGGTCAGCCACCAGGGTTTGAGGCCCCCCATTCTGAGAACAAAGTGTGTAAACTGAAGAAGGCATTGTATGGGCTGAAACAAGCCCCCAGAGCATGGTACCAGCGGATAGATAGGTTCTTTTTAAACCTAAACTTCAAAAGATGTGCCTCAGATGCTAACTTGTATGTTTACAGGGATGGTAAAAAGTCTGTAGTGATTGTCCTATATGTGGACGACCTTCTTATTACAGGTGACTATGAAGATATGATCAACCAAACTCGAAAGGCTTTGAGTTCTGAGTTTGAAATGACAGACTTGGGCTTGCTGCACTATTGTTTGGGGATTGAAGTCTGGCAAGAGCCAGGAAAGATCTTCATCTCTCAGAAGAAGTATGCATGGGAGATCTTGAAGGCATTTGGCATGACCGAGTGCAAGGAGATAGCTACACCTATGGAGGTGAATGCAAAGTTATCCGTCGAGGATACATCAGCACTAGCAAACATTGGGAGGTATAGGAGGTTGGTCGGCAGTCTGATCTACTTGTGTAACACCAGACCAGATATCAGTTTTGCTGTTGGTGTTTTGAGTAGGTTCTCAAACAAACCTCATGAGAGTCATTGGAAGGCCGGGATGCGGGTGCTCAGATACTTGAAGAAAACTCTTGACTATGGTATCACATACAGTTTCGGAACTTCTCTTGTGGGAAACTGTGACTCAGATTGGGCAGAAGACATTGATTCAAGGAAGTCAGTTTCTGGTTATTGTTTCTCTTTGGGTTCAGGAATTTTCTCTTGGATTAGTAAGAAGCAACCAACAGTGGCATTGTCTTCTACCGAAGTAGAGTACAAGGCAGCTTGTTTTGCTGCATGTGAGGCCATATGGTTGAGAAGGATTCTATGGCATATGGGAGTGCAGGATGAAGAACCAACTGTGCTGAGATGTGACAATCAGAGTTGCATCGCCATTGCCAAAAATCCAGTGTTTCATGCACGCACCAAACATATAGAGATCCAGTATCACTATGTGCATGATTTGATGGAGGATGGGATAGTGGAATTGGTCTACTGTCCAACAGAGGAGAATGGAGCAGATATCTTCACCAAAGCACTTACGAAGGATCTGCTTCAAGTTCATCTTTAGAGACTCGGCATTGGGCCGAGGAGATAGTTCACCTATGGGTGGACATTGAGGGGGGGTGTTAGATATGATCAATGCCCCACCCTCATTAGGTGCTACCAATGATCCATGGTGCTCAAAGTTGTAAGGCCCCCATTATGAGGAGAAGCCAAATGTGAGCCTGGACATTGGTTGAGTCCTGACTTGTATATCAGATGAGGTCTATGTGACCGGATGGCAAAAAGGTGGCTGTTGTGGGTCTAATCTTTGGGTTAGACGGAGTGGTTAAGCTGGTAGCAACTCAGGCGCATTTGCATCGAGTTGCGGTGTAAGGGAGTTAAAAGGGGCCCCTATTGTGGGGTCCGAGGGCCGCGGAAGCGGCCCCTGGCTGGGGGGTCCCAAGGGGGCCAGCGGCCCCCCTGGCGGGGGTCCGGGGGTAGCGCCCCCGGCCCGATGGTAAAGGAAATATTCCCTGGCCGACTAGTGGAGGCTCATATGGTAGGTCCGGTCAGCAGGACCTAACGACCTTCGTGGGCTATGAAAGCTAAACCCCTTCGCAGCCATCTCTCACTCATCTTTCACCCAGTCAGAGTTGTTGTTGTAGCTAGCCTTAGGCTCTTCACCTATCTTTTGTCTAGATCACCATCTAAGCTTCAGACAGTGGAAGCGCACGGGTGGACAGAGCCATCTTTGTATCAGTTGTTTGAAGTTAAAGAATTTACTGATTTTCCTCTTATCTGTTGTGTACTCTCTATCTCTTTCTCAGATTCTGTTCGCTGCGCCGTGTAATATTTTACATTGCCCTATCCAAAATCAACTCAATAATTGCTCCTTTATCCACCACATATATGAGTCAAGGTAATCTCGGCACTGTAAGAAAAAATGTAACAAGTTGGCAAATTGAAAAAGGGTCCCTCAAAAAACAAAAAATACGAAAGAGACTTACATTCACCCCATGTATCTTAAGTATATTTGAATCTATTGTCCTACAGACATTTAAAATCACACTCCATCCACAAGTATGTGTATTACTTTGCAATGGTACTTCTTGTTGAAGAAAGTTATATAGTTTTTCACGATTAGCAATATCCTCATATGTGATATCCAAAAAGGTAGTCATGACCATGTCAGCACTGCAAATGGAAACATGTAACTAAAATAGAAAATCAAATAAAATAAACGATTAACAAAAAATCAAGCAGTATTTCATTCAACGCACATTATTGCTTGGGCTATGGATACCACTTAGAGAGTTCATGAGTATAATTTCTCCAATGAGTATATCCAATGTAAGGAAAAAAAATATGGTAGTTTGTGATGGAATAAAAAGCTTTGAAAAACATTGCTATGTTTGAACTAGATCTCGAAAACAATTCCATTGATAACAGTGGATCAATAATAAATATACTTTTAGAGATTTATTGGCTAAGAGAAGTAATCAACACCCTAAAGCCAATATAAAAAATAAAGGAGTGTTATTTGCAATCAACATCACAATCATTCTATATACTAAAAATTTTGAGAGTCAAAATGTCTTATCTTATGCAACAATAAACTACATAATCTGACAATTGAATATCATTTTTAACTAGCATGGACTTGTCCTCAAGAGACATGCTAATATAGTCCTCTTCCTTAGAAGTGCAAGAAACATTGACAACCATTTGCCCATCACCTCACACATCCTCTTATAATTAACATGGCCAAGCATAATGATTTTGCTCTTGCAAACATTATCCTAGATTTCTATGACCTCTTATGTTTTTTCTTCTTGGACAAACTCTTGCTGGGATGCTGTCCTTGTTGGTGCGTATAGATGTGACACATCCTCGATCTTTGGTCCTTTCACTTTCTTGGATAATTTTTGGGGAATTTTAAGGATGTCAAAGGATTTTTTATTAGTAGTGGGCAAGGGCCTCAATACCTTGTCAAACATGTACTTGATTCTACTGACCATACTAAAATATTTGTTGATCAAGGTGATCCTATGAGTATGAGCAGCAACAGTGTAAGCATCATCTTTAAAGTCAATAACAAAGTCTTCATCTGCCTCTCCTGAAGACAAAGAATTGCTACAAGCTGCCATTTCTTTTGTAGGCCAGTTTTAGTCGATACTCTTGATAATCTATCAAAAATATCCTTGACAACTTTAATAAAAGATATCTTTGGAATGACATGTTGTATAGCTCTCTAGGATTTCCTTATCTCACTAAAACACTTCTACATATAGTAAAACCTAGACCTTCTCTTTCTCCTTGGCTTGGAAGGCTCACTTCCTTGAGAAAAAGAGGTTCTGGATTGATCTGTTGGCTAATTAGGTGCTCTAGGGGAGATTGGAACCTTGGTAATTATAGGAGAGGACTGTTTAGCAAGATTATAGTGTTGGTCATTAACCACATGGACCTTGCCTTGGGCAAGAGGAGAAGACACAGTCTCTGCACTTGATTGCTTTGATTGCATGGCAGGAGACTAGGGAAAACTAGGGGTAGGAGGGATCTCAAGAGGGAAATCAGCTTATGGAATCTCTGATGGCCTTGCCTCTTGTTCACTATCCTTACTCTCTATGTAAACTTTCCTTACTATCAGCTTTGTCCTTGTCATCAAAGCCTGCCAATTGAAAATGACAGGAAGAGTGATAAAAAACTATTCGTTGGAGGTATTGTCGATATGGTACACAGAGGATAACTTGATACGACGTGAGATAATGGCCTATTTTTTGTGATTTTTTGACCATTTAGGTCTTTTGGCTTTAAAATAGTTAAAAAATTCATATTAAAATATCAAAAATTTTTAGAGCCTATTTATTTATTTATTTATTTATTTGATAGGTGTAAGATCTTACTAAAAATAAAGATCATAACATTATTACAGTGTCACATATAACCATTATCCTAAAGCTTGAAAATTTTTGGGCTATTCCTTTGCTATTTTTTCTACCTATCATTATATAATTTGGATCCAAAAGAGACTATATTTTTAAATAGATATTGCATGAGTATATATTTGCTAAATAAATTATATCTTCTTTAGGAGCTTTAAAAATATATAAGAGATATTGAATACTTATATATTTTTGTGATAATATATATTTTTAATAATTTTTTTAAAACATTCTATCAATTCACTAAATTATTTTTATTTTAGAGAGAGTATCTTTTTAAAAAGTTATGGAATATTGTTTGTCTTTACTAAATAATGTATTCTATCCTTTTGAGCTATGGAAGGTAAAGGACAACATGTATATGGAATCTCTCAACCACCTTTTGTATGTACTCATATGATAGATAAAGGAGCCCCTTTTAGAGAAATTGCATGTGATGTGTATACCAAGAATATGTGAGTCCAGTCCCATGTCCTTCATCTTAAAGCTCTTCTTGAGCTGAGTCTTCAAAGCATCCAACTCATCACGGGATCCCCTAGTAATCAATATATCATCAACATAAAGTACCAAGATAATAAGGCTACCATCACATGCATTATTCCTTTATAAACATGGGTCCATATCACTATGAGTATATGCTTGTGAATGTATAAAAGCATCAATTTTATGGTACCATTCCCTAGGTACCTGCTTAAGGCCATAAAAGCTCTTTCTCAACTTTGTATACCCACTTGCATAGCAATGCACCCTTAGCAACCAATTTGGCCTTATATGTTGGCTTGGGACATCCAAGGGTACTTTTCAACTTGTATACCCACTTGCATAGCAATGCATGTTTCCCACTAAACAAAGAAACCAAATCCCATGTATGGTTTTTTTGCAGTGAATCAAATTTAGATTGCATGGCTCTCTCCCAAGAGTAACTATCACATCCATGCATGACCTCGTCATTAGTAAGGGGCTCACTAGAATTTGTCACCATAACATAGTCCATGGAGATCTCAAATTGATCACACTAACGTCTATCTCTAATAAATTGTCTCAAAACAGGTTGTAGGGCCTATACATCATGTCCAACATCATGATCATGGGCCATTGAAACATTAGCTATAGGCTATCTAGCTGGTTGTATGGTAATAAGAGGCTTATCTTAAAATATCATTATGCATACCTCAACTACCTTCTTAGGCTACTTATGCACATTCTTATCATGGAAAATAACATCATGGATGTGGATAACCTTTCGAGCTTGTAGATCCTATATGCGATAGCCCATCTCACCTACATCCCCATAACCAAGAAAGATACATTTTACTAAGAATCTAGCTTATTATGTTTGTCCTTGGGTACATGGCAGAGAGTCTCACATCCAAAGATACTAAGATGTGTATATGAGGGAGGTTTTCTAGACCATACCTCCTTTGCAACCTAACAACCAATAGTAGTGCATGGGGATCTATGGTAGTAGTAACTGACTCATCACAAAAACACTGTGGAAAGCCTGCCTAACCAAGCATACTACAAACTCTTTTCCAAAATGATTCTATTCATATGCTCTATAATACCATTTTGGGGTGGGGTGCATGGGGCGGCCAACTGACGCTTAATATCCCTCTCATCACAAAACTACTAAAATGATTTAGAAACATACTCACCCCCATTGTAAGACCTTAGGCATTTTAGCCTTACCCAAATTGGTTCTCAACAAGAGTAAGCCAATCCTAAAAGGTCGATAAAACATTTTATTTTTGCTTGATAGGATATGCCCAAACCATATGAAAATGATAATCAATGAATGTAATGCCACCCAATGACTGACAAGGCATGGGACCGCGTACATCAGAATGCACAAGGGCTAGAGGCTCACCATGCACGTAATGCTAGACTTCTTATGATAATTGTATGTTTGCAAGCCATAAAGAAAATGGTTATAAGAATGAAAACATTTGTAATCAAGAGGCAGAAGTTACTGCAAACAAGTAAGCACTTTCATTCCCTTTAAGGACATGTGACCACAACGACGATGCCATAAAGATATATGTGATATATCAGCCATAGCTAAAACATGGTCAAGGGACCCATATACAAATAAAGGATAGAGACTGCCAACCTTAGCACCTTGAGCAAGAATAAGATTCACATGGGTAATCTTCTATGCACAATCACTAAAAGATACATAATAGCCCGCATCATCCAATTGTCCCCACTAGACAGAAGGCTTTTGGTTAAAGCCGGTATATGGCGTACATTATGTAGATTAAAAGAGCTGCCTGAGGGAAACTACAACCATACATCCCCAATGCCAACAATATTATACAATGCCAAGTCATTTTCTAGTCTCATAGAACCTGTCATGTTGTGATATGATTGAAACAATCCCTACGCAATGGGGTAACATGAAAAGAAGCCTCTAAATCAAGTAGCCAACACTTATTATATGTAGATGAATCATCCTTCAATTGAGAAGTATCAAAAGAGAAAGATGCTAAGATGTACTCATCATCTAACTCATGTTGCACTACATTTATCTCTCAAATCTTTACACTGGACTTACTAGGGACACTGTTGCGATCATCAAACTTTTCCAACATTTTTCCCTTGCCTTTCTCTTTGCACTTATCATCGTGTATCTTATGACACTATGGCCAAATATGACCTTTCTTTCCACAATAATGACATGTTGTAGAGGACTTATGACCACAAGACTTACTATGAGACCACGTGAGACTAAAACCTTTGTGAGTCTCTACCATGTCGACCATTACTGCTCTTACTATCATGTCTGCTCCTGATAGTCAATGCATAAGAACTATGAGAGACATTTATATTCTTTTTTTAAATTTCCTATGTGATTAAAGCACCCTCAATATCCTAGAGTTTCAAGACATCCTTAAGCATATTAGAACACATGGCTGTATGGAAAGTATCCTATGCCTCAGGAAGTGTCACAAGCAAGAATAAGGGAGGTGGATTATCCTTGAACTCAATGCCTTGCAAAGTCAACTAGCTGAAAATCAAATTAAATTCATTAAAATGCATGGACACACTAGTCACACTAATCCCTTCCTTCATGCGAAGGTCCATAAGCTCTTCCAACCAATACATCTATAATGCAGAACTTTGCTTGTCATAAAGATTGTATATGGTTTTCCATAACTACTAGGCATTATCCTTAGGTGCAATAACATTGAAGCAAACTTGTTTAGACAATGATAGTATAAGGGTGGATTTACATGGCTCATCCAACTCATCCCAATCATCCTGATCCATGCCTTTGGCCTTTACACTCTGCTTTTAAATGCCTAACCTACTTCTTTTGAACTAGTACTTGCCATATCCATGTCTTTCAATAGGTGAAATCTATGCCATCAAGATTTTCAACATTGAAAATAACACTCACTCAAAGAACCATCCATAATGATAGTATACTAATATAAAATCCAAGAGAATGGGATACTGTAAATGACTACAAATTAGCTCCCAAAACTCAGCCAAAACAAGGGAAAAATAGGAGGGAATACCAAATAATTGAGCTACCCACCAACTACAAGCAATAGACTACCGAAGTACAATGTCTATTCTCTCTCAAAATTAAAATTACAATAATATTGAAATAAAGATAGCATTATATGTCAATCCAACTATAAGAAAATAGCCAAGAAAGAAAGCTCACATTACTAGGGATATCCAAGTAGCAATAGGGTTACAAAGAATGCAACTAGCAGTGACTAAGCATACACCTCTGGTGTCAGAGCGTTTGGGGTCAAAAGTCTACCACGTGGGTAAGAGACAACAGGGTGAAGGGAGATTCAGGGAGAGGAGTAGACGAAGAGAAGGGGATTCGAAGAAATAGAAGATGTAGAAGAATACTCACATAGGTCAAGCCTGTCAATTTATTTCTACATTATGTGTGGACAAAAACATGCATAAAATAGTACCTTTCTCTATGCTGCTCAGATTGCCAATCTAATGCTTCCATTGGCTTTGAAAGGGGGGTAAAATACCAGGACACCTATAGCAAAATTCTGCCCGATCACTTCTCCCACTTTGGAGTATTGTTCACTACCTAAAAACTGTGATCGCGTCTCACACGATTTTGCCAATCCTTCTTTTTACATAAATCCTCCCAGAATGGTTGAAAGATACATGCTTTCTTTTGCATGCCATCCTATTCTAGACGTTGTCTATAATTTTTGGATTTTCATAAGAGATAATATCTAAAATATCAAAAATTGGCTAAACTTATCCAAAAATCTAGTGTCTTTGAACCATCCACACTATGAACACTGACATTAATGACTAATATGGCATTCACTCTCTAGAGTGATTGAGAGACAGAGAGAGGGGGGCCTAGGGAGACGAGAGAGAGAGAGAGAGAGAGAGAGAGAGAGAGAGAGAGAGAGAGAGAGAGAGAGAGAGAGAGAGAGAGAGAGAGAGAGAGAGAGAGAGAGAGAGAGAGAGAGAGAGAGAGAGAGAGAGAGAGAGAGAGAGAGAGAGAGAGAGAGAGAGAGAGAGAGAGAGAGAGAGAGAGAGAGAGAGAGAGAGAGAGAGAGAGAGAGAGAGAGAGAGAGAGAGAGAGAAGATAGGAAATAAAGGAGGGGAGAGAGAATGGATACAAACTCATAAAATATGCAGATACATACATGCATACACACACAAGTAGACACATACATCCATGCACAAACACATACATATATACACACATGCATCCATACACATGCACACATATACATACAAAACATGTACAATATGAGGTGAAAAAAGATGAGACTGGAGATGAGAGAAAAATGATGAGAGGGAGAGAGAGGACACACACACTTATGAGATCATATAAATAGAAACACACACATACATATACCTATACAAAAATACACATGCACACATATGAGGTGAAAATAGATGAGAGAAATGGGGAAAAAAGATGAGAGATAGGGGGCTAATGATGGATCATTAGAGGTCATTGTTGTAATTTACCTCATATGTGTACTAATAATGTACTTAAAAAGATGTACTAAAACTCATTGAAGTGCCTAAATTCTTGTTGTTCCCAGCCAAAGTAGGCCATAAACCTACAAAATCTTTGAGAATTGAGGGTTACTAATTGTAGGAACTCCAATGTCACATGGCATGTTGAGACAATCTTCCATAGTGTTGACTAGCTTTTTTCTACAGGTGTGGGACAAAGCATAGTTTGAGGAGATAAGAGCTAATTTATAAAAAGACTTGATCCCCACTTCCATATCAAAAAGTTTACTATTATTCTCAGAAAATAATGAGTGTTGGACCACTTGGGATTGGGTGTACATTTGCGTGTATTTGACAAGCCTTCTAGGGCACTCAAAAATCTAGTTTAAGTTGTCTCAGTAGGACATAGTTTCATTTGATTTGATGTCCTTTCATTAGAATGAACTTTGATAGTGTGAATTGCATGTTTTATAGTTGAAATTTCAAGTTTTGAACTAATCATAACGCTCTCTTAGTCGCTCACTCATTGGGAGTTGATCAACAATTAGGAAGAGGATGAATGATGTCAAGCTTGCCGTTTTGGCTTTGAAGGGGATGACACGCACCTGGCTTGGTGATCTCCCCTTTATGTTGTAGATTGTTAAGTCATCCATATGGATTCAAATCCAAGGTCAAAGGGGTTAGCTTGCGACCTTGTGTGGGGGCTCACGACTATGAGCCACATCACTCCACAACCCACTATGATAGGTTGGGGAATCACTTGATGGTTTCTTAACCTCTTGAGATAGATCCACTACATCTTGGGCAAGAGTTGAAGAATTCTTGAACCCCACCAGAAAAGGGATTTTCCACTTGGTAAGGGGTACGAGACATACACTTTCCCCTACCTACTCAAGTGCATACTTTAGTCATGACTCTCTAGCCAAAGCAACTACCCATCACGGTGATACATCACTCAACATCTCTTCGATACTAAGTGCTTGCCATTCATGTCCTTCAAGTGTCACCCTCTTGAGAAGAATTGGAGCAATTAAGGCTCAATCTCAAGTGCGTCTATGCTAAAAACCCCCATGATCTTATGATACACCAACCCACCATCGTAAGCCAAGTTGGACATAAACACACAAAGTACTGCCTCAAATGCCTCTACTAGAGGCAATCCTTGCTCCTGGCGAAGAATGCCCTTTTGTCTTTAGTGGACACATTACCTTCTTACCTTGACAAGAGACAACTAGGAGATAAGGGTACCATTGCAACATGCCTCTCAAACTATTCATATTGCTACAAGTTAGTCTGTAAGACTCAAGAAGTGATTAATTGAGTTGAAGCATAGCCATGAACACAACTTGGAGCATTGATAAGAGTTTGTGAAGCACTACATGGCATTGCTACAAAGCTCAATGCATTGGCCTTCTCACTACTCGAATCTTGGTCATTTGGAGCATTGAGAAATTATGCATCCACTTGTAGCCCAACACTACCCATCATCCCATCCCCTAGTGTGAAGCTTCTCAAAGCCTCTACCATAATCATCATGTGGTGACGTTTGGTCTGAGTGGTGATGATTGCCATGGTCCAAGTTGGCCAACACTGATTGATTTGAGTTGGCATAATTGTTGGTATGAGTAACACACATTGATCTCAACAATCAATGGTTGCATTGTACCAAGCCACAATGGTAATGGCTCAAGTGGCGATGATTGCAATGGTCCGAGTGTTGCAAACATAATGGTCCGAGTGGTGCATGTGATTGGTCCAAGTCTTGAAGCAACATGTTGATTTGAGCTAATGTGTGTGGTTGATTTGAGCTAGTTGCACCTTGATCCAAGTGGTCAAGAGCATCATTATGATCATGGAAACATTATCATGAATAACAAGTAGCACCTCAATTGTCAACAATGCCTCCCTCAATCGAGAATCTACGAGAATTCAACAACATTTGAGTGCTAGAGCTTCAACCTAGTGCTTAGCATAATAGTATTTGCACCATTGAAACTCATTGAGGTGAATTATGATGTGTAACCTCAAGTACACCATCATGTTCCCATATCCCAAGAAGTTGAGGAGTGCCTTGATAACCTAAACCATCTAAGTGTAATTAGACTAAGGAAAGGGCCACATCACGAGAAGTCATTTGCAAAAGGGGTGACCCATCTCAAAATCTCTACCATACATAGAAACCTAGAACCAAAGGGCTAGGATTTCATTTCTCTAAGTACAACACCTCATCCACTAGGCAAATCTCAAGGTCATAGTGATAGCCTCACACTTTGAGCAACAAAATTTCCCAAGCAACCTAACATTGCCAGTTATGATCCACATCAGTTCAAGCACTTTGTTGGTGCTCCATGGTTTTGGAAGTACATAATACTAGAATCATCGAGGGTAGCTTCATCATGACTACCATTAGCATGGTTGCTCAAAGTAAATATATGATCTTCTTTTTAATGTTTTGCTTACCATTGGAAGATATACATGTCTATATGCTTATGTGTAGGTGCACACCAAACAATTGGTTGGACATTATTTAGAACTTTCACGATTAATTGTATGTTGTAGAGATCCAAATTGTCCCTCTTTTGTTTCTTTATAGATAGACCTATGCAAAAATTAGGGTTTTTAGGGAGGGGGAGCATTAAGACCTAGGGTGTTGAAGAGTAATTGAACCTCTCAAAACTCTATGTGACCCCTAGGGAGTTCACTCTTTCTAAAGGAGATACATCCCCCTCCCCCCCACTTTTAAGGTTGGAGGGGAAAATTAATTGGGGCCTACCCTTATTGTATATGCTTATGCAGTTTTTGAAAAAAAACCCTTGCTTGCACTTACATGATTCCATAAGTTACTCACGGTGAACTCCTTGGGATGTGACCCATGAAGTTTACTTGGCATTTCTTCTTCTTTTTATGTAATGTGGCCATGAATTAACTAGTAAATAATGAAATATTATGACATCCTAAAGGACAAGGCCAATGTCCAAAAGAGGAGCTTTTCAGAGGCAGAGGGGACTCCCCTTTTACAAATTGCTCAGTGCGGCATAAATTTCTTTACAGGTAACTTATAAGAACTACCTTAGAAAGGGAATCTTCATTGTATCCAATAACTTAACATTTTTTCTTACAAATGGTAGATTTCATAAATTTGTGCATACACATTAATGAGTATTTTTCAAACGAAGACATGGGTCCATTCTTCTTCTTCTTCTTCTTCTTCTTCTTCTCTCCCTCTACATTTGTATCCTTTCCTATATTTAAACCAAAAGCATTACATGTTCAAATGTGTATGGTAGTATGGAATACGTACTTAGGAAATAAAATAAAAAAGTAATGCAACTCATTGAATCCTTGGTTGCCCTTTAGTCCCTCCTAGTTGTGTTGTAACTGTAGATTTTCCTTTTCACCCAACCTTTTGGCATGTTTTGAGATTTTCCATTAACAAAGTTTAGTCTTGAGTAAGAAATCTTTCTACAATTATCTATCAATCATGTAAGGGAAAACATAATCCACATGGGGATTTGAAAATTAGTGAACTTCAAAACTCAAACCTAGGTGAAGTCTTGAATTGGGAGACTACAAACAATCAAAAGGCCTACATGAAAATAATGGCTTAACATCCATGATTTATTTCACCTACAACTCTATCGGATGTACCAAGCATCCAATAAACAAGTGATGGATACATCTATCCTTACACCGCGCTCCATCATGGTGCCACTCTATCATGCAAACATAAAAAATGACATCCTACAAATCATGGTGCATCCAAACATGTATAAAGAAATATTTGCATTCCCAACTCTTATCTCTTACATCTATCCATGTGTGTTGGATACTTGTATGGTCTCTTTTCATTATATCAAAGAATGGCCTATGGTTGTGAGAGGTCTTTGTGTAGACCAAGAAACCTATCATTTGTTGGGGGTAAAGGTGCCTATGCCTATGCCACCTTGTATTTGCTACATAGACCATGGTTGTACACCTGTACACTACAAGTGGTAGGCACCCATTACTATCACTTTATTCCTTATTTTTTTAGTGATTATTGAATAAGGGAAGCTGGCCACACATTGTGACTATTGGCATTCCCACATACGGTATATCTCTCTCTCTCTTGCTCTCTTGCTCCATTTGCCATAGCTCTTGCTTTGCTCTTACTTCCACGTATGTGCTTCCACTTAGGCTCTACCTTTCAATTGGTATCAGAGTGGGCATTCAAGGAGCTTCTTTATCCTTTGCTGCAACCCAGATTCAAAGCTTCAACTCAAAGGTTTCATGGTAGTCATTATTTCTTCCTCCCAAGGTATGCATTGAGTTCTTTCATCTTTGAGCTTATTTTAGCTTGCTCTCGGCTTGTCAATGAGATTCCCAAGGCTTAGCTAAGCCTTGTTGAGTGCTTATTGAAATGAGAAGCAACCATTCTATCCATTTTGAGTGGATACAGAGCATGTTGTAGAAGTCATGGATAGGTATGGCAGTTTGACAACACTTTCATATTTTGACCATAACTTTTGTACACAATATCAGATTTAGGTGTTCTATAGCTAGAAATAAAGAGCACGATGAGAACTACAAATTTAAGCACTCATATAGTTGAATATGTGTAGTTTTTAATTCTCTATTTTACATAGAATAGAACATTTCAAGTTTGGATAGCAAACAATAAATTCTATAATGCATGTTTTATGCTTCGAGGATGCTATTTTGGTGCTCGGATGGTATGGCTATGATTTGGGATGCTACTTGGATTGTTCAGAGCTTGATTAGCTTGTTTTTGCATAGGTTTATTACTGTCTTTTAGTTTGGATAGCAAGCATACAACAAGGGGCTTCATGCTTTGAATGCCTATTGTGCCTACATGGTATTTGGAGTATGCTACATGTCTATGGTGATGTCTAGCATTGATATATGAGATTGTATATGGTTATGATATGATTTGGCACTTGGATATGATAAAAATTTGATGTATTTGGCCTTTGGTTAGTTTCTTTAAGCTTCCATGCTTACTCACCTATAAGTATTGAAGCTTGATTGGATGTTTATGCTCCAGGATGTATTTGTGATGCACTTGGGCTTCTCGAATACTTTGATGTATATGTATTGAGATTTGCTTGCTCACTTTGCATTCTAGATTCTCTTCTAGTGGGAGATGCTTATACTTACTTGGCAGAGCTTAGTTCTTTGAGACAGTGGAACTCTTGGTTCATGTATATGCTCTCATGTTTGCTATTGGATGATGTTACTCCTGCTTATGGGCTGATTTGATTTCATATGCTTTGGACACTGGCACTTACCTCTGTTAGTAGTTTGTCAGTGATGTATATGGTTATGGGATGTATGGTTTACTAACACTTTGAGTTTGTGATAGTCTTTACTATCGATGTTGTGCCGCTACATGGACACAGTGTGAAAAACTCTAGAGTGTGGCTTTCTTATTCATCTAGAGAGCGAATGCCATATTAGTCATTAATGTCAGTGTTCCTAGTGTAGATAGTTCAAAAATACTAGATTTTTGGACAAGTTTAACCAAATTTTTAATATTTTAGATATTATCTCTTGTAAAAATCCAAAAACTGTAGACAATTTCTAGAATAGGATGACATGTAAAAGAAAGCATGTAGCTTTCATCCATTTTGGGAGGATTTTATGTAAAAATAAGGATTGACGAAATCGCATGAGGCACGATCGCAGATTTCAGATAGTAAACAACACTCCAAAGTGGGAGATGAAGAAGGAGTGATCTGGCTGAATTTTGGCCAGGTGTCCTAGTATTTTACTCCGCTTTTAGAGCCAATTGAAGTATCAGATTGGCAATCTGAGCAGCATAGAGAAATGTATTATTTTATGCATGTTTTTGTCTACAAGAGATTTATCTTCTCATAATGCAAAAATAAATTGACAGGCTTCACCTCTGTGAGTATTCTTCTACATCTTCTATTTCTTTCTGTGATTATTCTTCTACATCTTCTATTTCTTCAAATCCCCTTCTCTTTCATCTACTCCTCTCCTTGAATCTCCCTTCGTGTAAAGATGGGGGATTCTATGGGTTCAAGTGGTGGTGATGCTTTACAATTGATGATTGCTTTGTTGCAGCAACAACAGCAACAACAACAGTTGTTGTCACAACAGCAAATGTAAACTTGGCAGGAAGCACAAAGAATTGATTTCTTAGCTGTGAATGCATTGCAAGCAGTGGGAAAAGAATTGAAGCAGTTTAAAGGTCAAAATTTTTGGGCCTTCATCAGGTTGTATGAAGAAAAGATGCATGGGGTACCACAGTAAGCATGGAGTTGCTATTTCTCCCATTTGGCCATGCATGTATTGCATGGGGTACCGCAGTAAGCATGGAGTTGGTATTTCTCCTGTTTGGCCATGCATGTATTGCATGATTGGATTGATGAGTTACATAGAAGATATGCCAATTGGGTAACTTTTAAGAAATCTTTGAGAGAAGAGTTTTTCTTGGAAGATGTAGGATTGGTAACTAAAAAGACATTTATAGATTGGATTGAAAATCCCAATAAAGGGTTGGCTACTACAACTTTGCTCTGTGAAATTGAAAGTCCATATGCGTAGTTGGATGTCGATGAGCAACAATCATTGGAGAGTTAGAAAATTGATTTTTTTCTGAAGGTTGCAAATCTTGTCTTGCAGGAGAAGCTTGCTGATCATTTAGAATATGCCTCTTTTGAAACAGGGCTGGAATCAGATTATGCTAATGTAACTGAAGTAGTGCATATGTTGGTAAAGAGAGAGCAAACGAAATTAAGATATTGGGAGACATGCACCACACCTACCAGTGCTGCTCAAAAGGGTTTGAAATTTCAGCTAAGGCACGTGTAGCTATGGTGGAAAAACTGGCTATACTTGTTGGTTTGGCTCTTAAAGGTGATGCTGTGGATGAATTAATCAAAGACATGCGTGATTTGAGGAAGAATTTGATAGAAATGTATGCAAAGGTTGAAAAGTTGGATGTCAAGGTGGAAGAGAAGGCCCGGGCAACAACCCAAAGACCATACAAAGAAGGATACAAGAGAAGATACATTTTGTGTGATAGTTTATAGCAGGAAAAGCAAGATTGTACAGCCTACCATGAAGCGGAAGCAAAAAGGTTAGTCTTTTGGAAAGATGGTAAAATACATGTAACAAAAATGGTCTTCCTATAGAGCCAAATTTGGGAAATGGTGGCATGTAGAAGAGGTAGAAAGATATGGCTACAAGGATAGAATTTGTTGCCATAGATGCAACCACATATGGGTTGAGAATTGAAAGGACTGATGAAGCTCGTAAAGGAGGCATGGTTGAAGAAAAATCTTCTGTTTGGATGCAAGCATTAGATTGCATGGAAAAAGGAAAAACAACAAAGTTTGAATTGGCTTATGCAAGTCAGTGTATATGAGGGAGAACAAGATGGAGTGCACTAGTGGATTCATTTTCAACCTATGCTTATTTAGCTGAGGTTCATAATCAAGAAGCTCTTGTGGAAGAAAAGAGAAGAAGAGATGAGGATACTGCTAGTCCTTCCTCTTCAGGCCCATCTAAACGCATAGCACAGAATAAAATGGAGCAACAGAAAGAGGCTGAAAAAGCCATACCTGAGCATGTTATGGAGGATGCATCTCAAGAGAAGAAACAAGAAGGGAAGAAAAGGGGCAAGCAGTCCAGCTACATGTTACAATAAGATCTTGAGACTGCCACAAATCTTAAAAAAGTCTTAGAAGATCGCATACTTGGCATAGAGTGGAATTCACACTTGGAAAAGTTCTTGGAATTGCAAAGCATGAATTTTATGATGCAATCATTGATATGCTAAAACGAAAAAGGTACTTTGATGGTGAAGTTTTACAAGCATTGATGCAGGTTGACAAAGACATAGAGAAACATCTTTAGAGGGAATATGATGATGTATGTAATGTTGTTTTGGAATATGCTGATTGAAAGGGAAGTGGAACCTTGGAGGAGGAAGCTTGGTGGTGAGAGCTATGGCGGATGGAGAGCAAGAGCCAAGAGAGAGAGAGACTCAAAAGTGGGAACTCCAACAACCACAATGTGCGGCCAGACCTTCCTTTATTCAAATGTCACTAAAAGAATAAAGAATAAGTGACTGTGACCGACGCTCGCCACCTGCAATGTGTAGTGGCGGGTACTATCAGTGTAGTAATACAAGGATGGCTAGGCGGAGGCACCTTTACCCCCAACAACCTCCCACCTAAAGGCGAATCTAACCTAGTGAGAGAGAAAAAAGAAAAGGCAGTACAACATGTACACATGTACAACAGGATGAGGAAAAATATGTCATCTCATCCAATGCCCATCAATCTCTTGAGGAAGGCAAAGCACTCAGTAGTGAGACTCTTCGTGAGCAAGTCTATAGGATTCTGCTCAGTCAAAATCTTGGCAAGGTCAACAGACCTACCCTCAATGACCTCGTGAATGAAGTGATACCTCACCTCAATATGTTTCGTCTTCGCATGGAAGACCGGATTCTTGGCCAACTAAATGGCACTCATAGAATTTGAATGCAGTGTAGGCATAGCATCTGTCATACCAAGGTCAGCAATCAAACGGCCTAACCAGATAGCCTCCTTGCAAGCCTCTGTGGTTGCAATATACTTGGCCTCTATAGTAGAAAGGTCCGTACACTTCTACGCCCTGGACATCCAAGAGATAGCCCCTCCAACATAAGTGAACACATAGCCAGAGGTAGACTTCCTACTATCTGCATGTCCTACATAATCAGAGTCAGTGTACCCCATGACTCTTGTATCCTGGCTGCCATAACAAAGACACATATCTACTATGCCCTTTAGGTACCTCATGATACCCTTCACGGCATCCCAATGTTTCTTGCCAGGTATAGCCATATAACGTGCCACAACCCCAACTGCAAAAGCAATATCTGGACGGGTGGCTATCATGGCATACATAAGACTGCCCACGACTAATGCATAGGGAATCTTGGCCATCTCGGCCCTCTGCTCATCTGTCTGTGGACAATCGGCATGTGAAACCTTCACATGAGAAGGTAATGGACATCCAATAGGCTTAACATCTTGCATGCGGAAGTGCTCAAGGATTTTATGAATGTACTCCCTCTGTGACAGATAGAGTAGTCCCTGAGATCGATCGCGCATAATGCGTATACCAAGTATATGAGAGGCATGTCCCAGATCTTTCATCTCAGAGCTCTTCTTGAGTTGAGCCTTAAGAGCATCTAGCTCCTCATGAGCTATCCCTACTAAAAGCATGTCATCCACATAGAGTACCAAAATCAGTAAAGAACCGTCACGGGCTTTCTTCATGTACAAGCATGGATCCATAGCGCTGCGGTTATAGCCCTATGACTACATGGATGCATCAAACTTATGGTACCATTCCCTAGGTGCTTGCTTCAAGCCATATAGACTCTTCTTTAGCTTGCACACTAGGTATTCCCTACCAGGGTTTGCAAAGCCCTTAGGCTGCTCCATGTAAATCTCATCATGCAAGTCCCCATGTAAAAAAGTCGTCTTGACATACATATGGTACAAGTCTAGGTCAAGCTGTGCAACCAAGGCCAATACTGAGTGTAGGGTGGTCATCTTGAGCACGGGAGAAAAGACGTCATCAAAGTCAATACCATGCTCTTGCTTAAAACCCTTAGCAACCAATCGAGCCTTGTATATCGGCTTAGGGTGTCGAGGGGTACTTTTTAGTTTGTACACCCACTTGCAAGGCAAAGCCTTCTTACACTGAGGTAAGAAAACCAAATCCCAAGTCTAATTCTTTTGCAATGAGTCAAGCTCAGATTGCATAGCCCTCTCCCAAGAGTGACAATCACCCCTGCGCATAGCCTCATCATAAGTGAGAGGCTCTCCTGCATCTGTAACTAGTACATAATCCATAGAGGGTGCAAAATGGTCAAGAGGTCATCTATCTCTAGTAGAACACCTCAATCCAGGCTCTACTGCTTGACCGACATCCTGTCTAACATCAGCATGTCTAGCATCTGGGCCATGAGCATCAGGTGATGCTGCATGCTGTCTAGATGGCTGTGGAGCAGGCTGAACAGGAGCAGGTGGCTCCTCCTGAAAGATAACTCTACATACCTCAACCACCTTCTCAAGCTACATATGCATTTTTTCCATATGAAAGATGCCATCATGGCTGTGGATCACTTTCTGTGCATGCGGATCCTATAGACAGTAACCTATCTCTCCTGCATCTCCATAGCCAATGAAAATGCATTTGATACTTTTAGGATCCAGCTTGTTGCATTTGTCCTTGGACACATGGAAGAATGCCTCACATCCAAAGACACACAAATGATCATAAGAGGGGGGCTTGCATGTCCATACCTCCTCTGCAACTTGAAAGTCAATGCCACTACTAGGCGACCTGTTAATGAGATGCATTGCAGTAGTAACTGCCTTAGCCGAAAAGTGCTGTGGTAAGCCATCGTGGCTAAGCATGCTACGGACCCTTTCCTGAATGGTTCTATTCATGCGTTCAACCATACCATTTTGGGGTGGGGTGTAAGGGACAATCAACTGACGCTTAATAGCCCGCTCATCGCAAAACTGCTCAAAAGCACATGATACATACTCACCCCCATTATCTGATCTTAGGCATTTGAGTCTTTTCCTAGACTGGTTCTCTGCCAATGCAAGTCAACGCTAAAATGCATCTAAGACATCAAATTTTCTCTTTATGGGATAAGCCCAAACCTTACATGAGTAATCATCTATGAAAGTAACAAAGTACTTTTCCCCACCAAGTGACTGACAAGCATGGGCCCACATACATCTGAGTGCATAAGAGCCAAGGGCTCACCCATGCATTTCTTACCAAACTTTTTATGTCTATTTCTAGTTTGCATGCCATACAAACAGTGATCACAAGAATCAAAATGCGAAGAGTCAAAAGGTGGAAGATACTGCAAAGCACGGAGCATTTTCATTCCTTTAAGAGACATATGACCCAAACGAGGATGCCAAAGGGATACATGAGGAATAGAACCCACAGAAAAAACATGATCCAATGTAGCTTTAGATACAAGTAAGGGATAGAGGCTACCAAACTTGGCACCTCTTGTAAGTACAAGCCTTCCATGAGTAATCTTTCATGCAGAGTCTCCAAAAGACACAAAATACCCTGCATCATCAAGCTGTCTAGCTGACATAAGGATGCGAGTCAATGCAGGTACATGGCATACATCATGCAAAACAAAAGAACTGCCAAAAGGAAATTGTAGCCTAACATCTCCAATGCTCACAATGTCAAGAGACTTGTCATCACCAAGACACACAGAATTAGACATGCTACGATAGGTATGAAACCAATCTCTACAATGTGTCACATGAAAGGACACACTCAAAATCCAAGAGCCAGCACTGCGCATACATAGAATGTATCTTAGAAGTCTGTAAGCCATCGCATGAAGAAGCTGCAAGTATGTAATCGTCATTTGAATTAGTGGCCTACATGACATTGACCTCTTCTATCTTTACACTGGACTTTGCACGTATAATACTGCGCTCAGAAGACTTTTCCTGCACTTTTTCTTTTCCCTTTTCCTTGCGCTTATCATCGCACATTTTATGGCATTGCGGCCTAATATGTCCTACTTTTCCACAATAATGACAGGCAAGACCAGACTTTCGTCCCCATGGGACTTATTGCAACCACGTGACTTGGACTTGAGTCCCTACCCTTATGATCATTATCATGCCTGCTATGTCTGCCACCTCTAACAGTCAATGCATGTGAAGAGAGGGAAGCATCATTGTTTCTCCTGTTGATTTCCTCAGTAAGTAAAGCACTCTCAACATATTTGATTTTCAGCCCATCAATCTTGTTCGTGCATATGGCAGTACGGAAGACATCCTATGATTCAGGGAAGGTGCCAAGTAGAAACAACGGGTGCAAGTTGTCTTTGAACTCAATACCCTGTGACAATAGACTCTTCATGATAGCATGAAACTAACTGAAATGAGATGAAAGGGAGGTCCCCTCCTTTATGTGAAGGTCCATTAATTGCTTTAGCCAATAAATTTGTGACATAGGACTCTGCTATGCATAGAGATCCTGAATCTTTTCCCATAAATCCCATGCACTCTGATTTTCATCTTCAACAAAATTATGATGGACTTCTTCTGAGAGTGACAAAATAATGGTAGACTTGCATAGCTCATCAACTTCCATCCAAACATCATCATCCATATCCTCAAGTTTAACACCCTTGAAACGCAAGGGTTTAATCTGCAACTTCTACAACAAAACCTGCCATATTTGGGACTTTCAATACGCAGAGTTGGTACCATCCAACTTGGCAATGTTAAAGAGAGATGTATATTTCAGATGACCAGCCATATTGTCCCAAATCAAAGCAAAAAGGAAAAACTGCAGGTTGCTGTAATTAGCAAAAAATGCACTAAAACCACTGCTAAAACTAGCTGAAAGGGTGGATTTTACCAAGAGAAGCACATGTCCACCAAATATGACCAACATAACATCAAATAGTAAGCATTAACCTCATAGAAGTGCTCAAAATTTGCAGATTTTAGCTTGCTGTAGTAAATGACAACAGTATGTAAAATTGTCCCAAAATGAAGCAATCACTGATACATATGTCACTGCAACTGCTAGGTAGCAAGATACATCCAACAGTGAGTTTCCAGGGGCAAGAAGGTACTAAGAACTGTCAAACCAATAACCTGTCAGGCAAGAGATATCTCATAGGTCTAGAAGTCATGCATGTAATGGGTCTTGGGGTAAGAGAAGAGACCAAGCACAAGCACAACTGATAGAGCAAGTAGCTCAATACATAACCCCCCAAGATGCATACAAAACTGATAAAACTGTGACAGACATAGGTACCTGCCCCAATAGGCATATCAAATCAGCCCACTACAGACAAATTGCAGACATAAAGCTCTCAAGAGAGCAAATGCATATAACTGTCCCACAAGCTCAAGCTCATTTGTAATTCAGACTTTGTGTACATCTGAATATACTGAGAGGATCCCACAGGAAGTGAAGTCAGAGGAAAAGAGATCAAGCAATGCTCTGATACATCAAATATATAGCATCAAACTTGCCAAATCTCAATAGGGTACATCCGGAGCATAAATCCCAAGCTATCTCAAACCCGTAAAGCGTAAGCCTGAAAGCATTCAAAGAGTATGTAATTGACAACCAAATGTAATTCCCAGTAGATTCAAAATGCTCAAATACATCTAAAGATGAAGCTCCAAGTAACTGTCAAGCATGGGAAAACCAAGGCATCCATATCTGGCCAAGGCATAAATACAAGAAGCCTAAATATCAAGCAGTGACAATAGGCATAGACCGGTCCAAAGCATGCCAACTGAAGCCAAATGCCAGTGAAGAACAACCAAGTCAGAGCTTAATACAAGCTCAAAAGCATTCCGGAACTAAGAAGAAGCATTTGAAAACTGCCAAATACATCGGTATGATCATTCAAACCTCCAGGAAGCACCCCGTATCCATGAACCAATGCATACAACAAGTATATGAGCTTCAGCCCATTGTATTATAGCAAGCAATTTATTGTTATATGAAGCTCAAATAGTGCTCAAATATGCTCCAAATCAGTCCCAAAGCATAGACATAGCATCCCATAGCATCCGAGCATCACCAAGCATCGATAGGCATCAAACGGGCAATGCTTGCCAAGAAGCATTAAATAGTAAATGTCAAGTGCTCCCTTGTTTTGACAATCATGGGACTGTGTATACAGCAAAGGGATGAAGGGGGAAGCACTTGAATTGATCATCGGGAGTCAAGCACCAATGACGGGGAGTCAAACAATGCTCGGGAAGGTTGCCAAGAGTGCCGGGAAGCTGAGGAGGAGTAGGGAAATGCCGAGGAGCAGATCAGCCCAACCCCCTAAAAATGCATCGAAAATTGTACTACCTGTTCTTGAGGGCTAGGGGATCTTCAACAGCCCTTTGCAGCACTTGGCAATGTCAAGGGGGCTCCAATATAGCCCGGGAAGAAGCCGATAAAGGTCTAGAAGCTAGGGGAGGAGGTGGGAGATCAAAACATACCTACAAATGAAGGTGCCATGGTTGCCATTGAAGCTCGGGTTGAAGCTCTTCAAACCCGAGCTGAAGAGAATGCTGGGCAAGCTCCAATGCCTTTGCTCTGATACCAGTTGAAAGGGAAGTGGAACCTTGGAGGAGGAAGCTTGGTGGTGAGAGCTATGGCAGATGGAGAGCATGAGCCAAGAGAGAGAGACTCTCAAAAGTGGGAACTCCAAGAACCACAATGTGTGGCTGGGCCTTCCTTTATTCAAATGGTCACTAAAAGAATAAAGAATAAGTGACCATGACGGGTGCCTGCCACCTGTAGTGTGTAATGGCGGGTACTGTTAGTGTAGTAATACACGGACGGCTAAGCAGAGGTGCCTTTACCCCAAACACTGACGCTAAAAATGGGTTAAATGAAAGTATAGACAACAAGCTTGTGGCTGAAAATTGTATTATGGGTAGCACTAAGCATAGAGAGAAGGCTATGTATAATAGGGATGTCCATCAACAAGCACATAAAGAAGAAGATGCTCATTTTATTCCAAGCAGTCATTATTCACGAACGCATTGGGCTCGTGCTACAATAGAGACAATTATTAAAGTGGAAGAACGAGAGACGCCTTGTATAGCTCTCTTGGATCATGGTTTCGAAATCAATGTTATAGCACACAGCTTGTATGAGAATGGAGGTTGGCCGATTGATGTGGATCCGGGATGGTGCATGCAAGCAACAAGCAATTCATCAAGGGATCTTTATGCGGCTTGTCCAAATGTACCTGTGACTATTGGAGATGTTAGGGATTAATATCATTTTTTTGTGTAGGATTCATGTAGATATCCAGTGATTTTGGGGCAACCCTATATTTTGGAATCAAGGCTAGAAACAAAAGCCTTGGATGATGGTTCTTCATATGTTTGAGTTCGGAGTAAAGACAATACAAAGACAGTACAGTTTCTCATTGTTTGTGTGAATCATCCTCACAATCGGGATAGGCTGCGAGATAATCCTATGCCACCTAATGCATGAGAGTTTAAGGGTTTTTAGATAGCACTGCTATAAGTGGAGGCTATGGCAGTGCCTCTAGGAAGATAATTATGCCTCCAAGAAAGGGGGAAATTGTGTTTGTGTCTAGATTGCAGGAATGGATAGCATGTAGTCTTGGCAGTTTTAAGAATATTTCAGCCATGTGCGGGGCTTTAAAAAAATATGTAGGATGGGCTAAAAAAGAGCTGAAGACATATGGTTTGATGGCTACTAATGAAGGTATTTCAGGGCTATTTTTAGGGATGGTTGATGTTGATACAATGGCTGAAATTTCTGTAGCAATTAATGCTGAAAACATGGCAGAAAAAGAGGTTATTTATATTGACACTTTAGAGATGTATGAATTCATTTAAGAGTTTGTTGAGCATGAATGTTATGGGCTGCAAAACAGGGTTGAAGCAAGGGTGGATACAAAGTACAAAACTATTGCAAAGAATGTTAAGCCTATGGCTTTGCCTTTACCACCTGAAAGTGAATTGGATGTGTTGACCGACCATAGTTGTACCTATGGTGATCTTTATAGTACCTCACGTGCCATGGAATTTAAAGCCTATTCCAGTACCTCGGGCATATTTGCCTAAGTTGTTGGAGCTTTTAAACGAGAAGATCAAGATGCGGATTTTGGAGCCCTCTTCAACTCCATATTCGAATCGGTGGTTTACTATTTCAAAGAAGAATGGTTCTTTGAGATTTATATAGGATTTGCAACCAGTTAATAAAGTCACCATAAGGAATATTGGATCAAGCCCAATAGTGGATGAATTTGCAGAAGCATTTGTAGGCAAGGAAATTTACTCTATGGGTGATCTATATTCAAGATATGATAAATTCTAGCTTGCATTAGAAAGCCAGAATATCACTACCATGAAGACACCACTTGGTTTGGTTAGGATGTATATGCTTCCATAGTGAGCAACAAATTTAGTGGCATATATGATGAATGCTATACATAAAGTTTTGAGGGAGTATATTTCTTAGTTGACCTTACCCTTTCTTGATGATATGCCAATAAAAGGGTGTGATGTCCATGAGAAGAATGAAGAGCTAAATGAGCAGGGATGTAGAAGATTTATGGCTGATCATATTGTTGATCGTGACAAATTTTGAGCCGTCTTGAAGAAGTGCATTTGACTCTGTCATGAGAAAAGTCAATTTTTGGAGTGGAGGAAGTATTTGTTGTTGGGCACATGTGTGGACCATATGGGAGAAAGCCCTCACCAGTAAAGATTGATGCCGTAAGTAGGATGCAGAAGTCATGTTCGAATGTATTTGAGGTGAGAAGATATTTGGGTGCATCTGTCTTTTACTTGATATGGATTCCACATTTCACTCATGTGGCTGAAAGTTTATATTAGCTTTTGAGAAAAGGGCAAAAGTTTCGGTGGGGTAAACAACATATGAAGGCAGTTTTGAAGTTAAAGAGCTTATTGATTTCAGCCCCACTAACACTAAAGAGAGCAAATTATGAGAATGGGCAACCTATTATTCTTACTGTGGGTACAAGCCCAATTGGCATTGGTTGGGCAGTGGGTGTCAGGATGATGTTGATGGGAATAGGTGTGCCATTCGGTTTGGAGCAAAGTTCCTCAAGGACAGTATTCTCAAGTAAAAAGACAGCTTTGGGGTGTAATGACAACCCTTAAGTGTAATAGGGAGTATTTTATGGGAGCTCATGTAGTGGTAGAGACTGATTGTCTACCTCTATTGGGCATGATAGTAAATTGCTCAACTCTTGATATTGCCATGTTACGGTGGATTGCATATATAAAGTCACTTAACTCTGATTTTCAGCATATTGTAGGTAGAGAAAACTCCTTGACTGACATGCTTTCACAAGAAAGGTTTGAAAATGAAGAGGAGTTGATGGAAGATGAAAAAGAACGATGTGATAGGTGATGAAAATGACTTTATGACAGCAGGGAATGAGTGTAGCTACTGTTATTGCAGGCACAACTATTGTAAAAGGGATTTCAACAATAAGAAAAGAGCTTATTCCATGGAGAAGACATGGGTAGTAGAGAGAAAGAATCATCATGTTATACTTCAGTGAGAACACAATTTTTGGAAGAGTTGTATGAGGATGATTGGTTGAAAATAGGCCAATATCTCAGCCTCATGACAAAGAAGGCTGAACGGTCTGAAGCTGATTCAAAAGGATTAAAAGAAAAGCTTATGGGTTTTTCTTGAAAGATAGATATTTATGAAAGCATGAAAAGAAAAAGAGAGGAGCTCCAGTACGTGTATTGGGAGATAGGGCTTCTCAACAACGAGTGATACAGGAGTTTCATGAAAGCTTATGGGTTGGACATAGAGGAGTTTGGGGCACATTTGCCAAGATCAAGGAGAAGTATTGGTGGAAAAACTGTAGAAAGATGTGGAGCATTATGTGGAATCATGCTATGTCTATCAGATGTATTCCATGGTAAAGCATAGAGATGGGTTGTTGCAACCGACCTTTCCCTTGTCTATGCATTACAAATGGGTGGTTGATTTGGTTACCATGCCTACATGTTTATGGAATATGAGATATCTTGTGCTTGCACGAGAAGACTTGACAAATCAAGTGGAAGGTCGAGCTTTTAGTACAAAGACTACTCAAGTAGTTTGCTGGTTTTTATTGGGATAAGTCTTTTGCAGGTATGGTCGTGTTGGTAAAGTGGTTGCAGATAGAGGAGAATTGGATGTGGATGAGGCTCACGACTTCTTTTCACAATTGGATATCAAGCTGGCTTTAACTTTAGCCTAGAATCATGAAGCAAATCGCAAAAGTGAAAGAGATCATCAACCTATCATTAAGACATTAGCAAAGTCATGCAAGGGCAAGATGAAAGAGTGGCCAAGAATATTACCTTTTGCTTTATGGGTTGATAGGACCACTCATAGTGTAGTTATAGGGTATATGCTTGCTGAATTAATGTATGGACAACGACCAATCATGGCTATTGAGGAGGCTATTGCTACTTGGAGTGTTCTACCATGGGAGGAGGGTTTGAATAGAGAAGAGTTGTTGGTCCTACGCATTACACAATTAGAAAGAAGGCCTGAAGACATTGAGACAGCCATGAAAAAGCTAAAGACTATATAAGGATCAAGAGCAAGAAGAGGTTTGAGAAGCGACACAGAGAGAATGATTTTGTAAATTTTCGAAAATATATATCCAAATTTGTTGATTTGTTGGATTAAAAAGAGTCCAATAGGAATTGTACATGTTTCTCAAAATTATTTTTCCCAAACACAACCCAAAGCCTTGACTGACGCTTGCGCATGCATATCTCTCTCTCTTTCTCTAAGCATTCATTGACTCTTGCGTGTGCATCTCTCTCTCTCTCTCTCTCTCTCTCTCTCTCTCTCTCTCTCTCTCTCTCTCTCTCTCTCTCTCTCTTATCACATCCTACCCCCTATCTCACTTCTTTGGTTCTTCATATTGACGACCTATCTCATTTACTTTCTTGAAGGCCATTCTTTATCTTTGCGACTGATCTTCAATCATCATCCAATTAGTGCCATCCAAGAAAGAAAATGAGCCGAAGGAGCTAGCAATAGCTATGGGACAAGTGCATTCTACTGCTTAGTGCTGTTGTTGTTGCATCCGATGATCAATAGTAGCCACAACAACAATATAATTTTTTTAAAGAGTTTTGTTAATTTCAAATTTTATTTAACAATAATCCTCACACACTCTCGACAGCCATAAATGTATTTTTACACACACACACACACACACACACACACACACACACACACACACACACACACACACACACACACACACACACACACACACACACACACACACACACACACACACACACACACACACACACACACACACACACACACACACACACACACACACACACACACACACACACACACACACACACACACACACACACACACACACACACGATTTTGCCTTGGCCGTCATTCACCAAATCCAATGGCCCATCAAAGACTAGATCTCCCTTTTTCTCTACCCTTCAATTGCCATATTTCTGGTCCATGCTCCATCCCCTTTGCTCTCTTACATGCTATAAACATCAATCTTCTAGAATCTAGTGGGTTTGCAATTCAAGATAGTCCTTGATTACCATATGGAGTTCAACATCATTGTGTTCAACCTCAACCACACATCTTTGCTAAAGGTTTTTGGCTTTGGTCATCATTTTGATTCCTTTGCATCCTCTCTCTCTCTCTCTCTCATATGGCAATGGCAATATTCTCATAGTGTTGGAAGTCCGTTGGCACTCCTAGACTTGGAAGCCATTGAACATTATGATGCTCTACTTAGAAACTCAATGTGGTGAGGCTCAGAGTCTCAAGTTCTCTCTCTCTCTCTCTCTCTCCTCCTTTAGGTGTTGCAAGTTCACATTTTCAAGTTCTCCTTTGCATGTTTAGTTTTTTTTTTCTCTCTCTCTCTCTCTCCTCCTTTAGGTGTTGCAAGTTCACATTTTCAAGTCTCCTTTGCATGTTTAGTTATCTCTCTCTCTCTCTCTCTCTCTCCTCCTTTAGGTGTTGCAAGTTCACATTTTCAAGTCTCCTTTGCATGTTTAGTTCTCTCTCTCTCTCTCTCCATTATGTCTTTTAACATTTCGGTTCTCTCTTTCATTGTTTATTTTCAATTATATATTGCAAGCTACCTCCCCTCCTCCCCACAAACCCCAAAACCCATTCTCTATTTTTTAACCAATGACCCACAACAATATTGCACTACCAACAGGTATTGCCTACATCTGTAACTACCTAAAATAGCTATGCTATGACACGTGCACAGAGTCACTTGATAATTCTATATGGTGGATTTGGAAAACTCTTAAACCAAGAAGTGAGCACATCTTATCCACGGCATCAAATCTGGGTGAAGTTCATGTGAACTGAATTGGGTGTATACATCATTGGGAATTTGATGTACATTATATAGTATAATGTTACATTTCGATGTGCCCAAATTGTGAATTTGGTATATTCATCACTTGCAATTTGATATATTTTATGATGTGACATCAATGGATAAAGTATACAACAAAGGGCAACTTGCAATTACGTAACATTTAGGATAACTCACCTCGGAAAAGAAATTATAATGGTGACTGTAAGACGCTCTATTGGGCCATTTTGCCTATGACTTTGTAGCAGCCAGCTGTGTAACTCATAGACCCCATCGAAGAAACTCATAGAGACCAACGATCGAAGCAACTCATAGACCCCATGGTCACCAACAACCCCCCACCAAGGCCTAAATTTGACGGGTTCCTCAAAATTTTATATGACAGGCATTTTTTAAAACTGCCTTTCGAATGACAGATGATAGACAATTTATGCTAGTCAAATGACAAGAAAAATATGCAAATGAAAAGTAACACGATTTTTAAAGTTTATAGGTCATAACATCAAATGAACAATCCAATTTAAATCGCATAACTATATAGCTTATTATTAATACTTCAGTAACAATATAAACATTAGATGATTGAGACTTTTAAATGAACACGATTGCATATTAGCAATAACACGATTCCATTTAATCATCCTAGTAGAAACAACATGAATTCATCTACTCAATGAAATCCATGGGTGAACTAACAATAACATGAATCCATAATCCATTCAATCATTCTAATGGCATTGCCCTCCTATTCTTTGCTCCCATCCAAATGTCCCAAACATCTTTCCAGTCAATTTGAGAGCTATCACATGCATCAATGGATAGCAACATTAAGGCATCCAAAGTGTCAAGGCATAAGCTACACCTTGAGTTACTTTTTATTAGATTTTGCCGTGAAAATCCACGCTCGCATGAAGCTGTGCTTGCTAGGATAACCATGCTAGTCTGCCATAGATGCATCATACCTGGATACAAGTCCCACCATGTCTTTGTAGTGCTGCATACTTCCCAAGCATCATGCATACCTCTATTTCTAGCAACTCGATATAACATGCCCATGAAATCCTCCCGTTCATTCATACACCTTTTAATATCAACGGTCTGACTGTCAACATTGAGTTTGTTGATAAGTCTTTCTAACCATTGTTGAGTCATTTTATCCCTCTCAATTGAATCCATAGGATATGAAGAAGGATTGAATATCTTGAATGCATTGAAGACTGGTAAATCTTCAAACCTACTAGTTAGAGCATCCAAAATGTTTTGCACATATGCTCATGCAATAGAGATACATTCAGTTAGAGAGCCTGTTTCACTTGCATCACATTCAAGTGATATATTCAAGTTCAATCCCTCATGTTCATTTTCCGAATCACTTGTAGCCTTAGATTTTTCCTTCTTTTTTGATGCTTTGGGAATTGGAATGTACTTCAATACATGTGTATGTATGACACCATTTGCATCCTTATACTCCAGCTTTCCATTGCTTGTCATCTTTAGAAATTCATTCAAATGCTTTGACCCAACACCAAACTGATTATCCTCACATATAAGATACCTTCTTTTAAATTTTTCAAAAGTCAAGTCAATAAGTGCACCAATCATAGTGACATCCATCTCTTGCCTTTGAAATTTGGAGTTTAACTTATTTAACTCTGCAAGCACATCTGCCGAAAGATGTATGATAAATTGCACCATAAAAGTTGTAGCATATCCATACCACTTCTTTTCATGTCTTTTCCATTGCTCAAGGATAGTAGGCATGATCTTCACAAACCTTTCCATCACTTGACCTCTAGAGAGCCATCGACCTGCATGAATTTGCAACATCTTTGCATCCATAATATCATAGTCATGCATGATCTTCCATAGCTCCAAGTGGCGGTTTGTTGATCTACCTAACCATGCATACACTTTATTTGCAACTTTATCTACAAAAGAAAATACATGAGGATGTGAAATAAATCCATCCTTTGCTGCTAATGCTTGTCGGTGTGCAATACAATGTATCCCCATAATACGTGGAATTAGTGCTTGAAAGCGTGCCACAACTCCAGTCCGACGCCCTGTCATAGATGAAGCACCATCTGTTGCTATTGCAACAAGTTTAGACATATCCAAGTTGCTCTCTAGAAAGAATGCATTGATAGCATCATACATTGCCTCTGCTGTCCCATTATCCACTGGCAATAATCGCATAAATCTGCAAAATGCATGCCCTTTGCCCCCATCACTGATATACAAAATATAAATAATCAAATGTTTCTCCAATGTGCGATCAGTGCTCTCATCAATGAGCATAGAAAAGAAGGGACTTTTGCATACTTCTGCATACATTTGCTTCCTTACATGGTCTCTCATAGCCAATAACATCTCTCTTCTTGAAACCGGATTGACATATGATCCATATTCATTGGATGCAGGCATATCTGGAGTAGAAAGCTCTCTTTGCAACCTGCACAATTGTGGATATTTCTCTAGTGGAAAATCTTCACATGCACAAAAGTATACGAGCTTCATGCATGATATAATGCGCTTTTGCTCACTATGGACTATTGTGTCTAGTCCATGATCCATAGGTCCTTTGCCATCATTGCTCATTTTTGTTTTAGCAATTCGAGTACGTGAAGCATTAAGATGATCAGAAGTTTTCCCATGATCATTTAATGCAGATAGTTGGATGCTTTGAGAACCTACTTGAGTGTAGGTATTCACTTTACCAGCATCTTCACACCACTGACATTTTATCCTTTCTTCATTACATATGCTTTTGCATATATAAGCCCATGGATGAAGCAAAGTCCATTGGTGTCGCCACTTTCTTTTGACCCTTTTAGAAGAAGGATCACCATGAGATGCACTCTCCGTTTGCTCATTTTCCATAATTGCACTTAGATCCTCTACATTAGATCCTTCTTGAGTAAAATTGACACTGGATTCCCCTTGAGACTTGTCACTATTCCCCCCCAACAATGTATCCTCTTGTCTTGCAGAAATATTTTGAGTTCTAGAAAAGAAAGATGTGATAGAAGGATCTGGCTTTCTTTTTCTAGTTGCACCCTTTTGAGATCCAGATGCATCCATCCTTGATTTATCTAATTGTACATAAAGAAGCCATATAATAAATATTACATTTTGTTGATATACATAAGCACTTTGAATAAATCTCATACTACATAATAAAAGAACTTTGTAACATATATCTAATATATAAGTATATGTATCACATAATTCTTTTCTATCAAAGTTAATACAAACACTTTCGAATAGATCTCATGCATGGCATTAAGTAAATGGCATGGCAATAAGCAAATGAGATATAGATTTGTACCTCATAAACTAATAATGTACTTGAATCCACAAGGAACTCTCGAGTCCAAATTTTGAAATCGAAACTCAAATGCAATAGTATCTACAAGAAACACATCATTTAATTATTTCCATTGAAACTTAATTATTTAATTGTTCAGGTTCATAGAATAGTATTCGTTTTCCCTTTTCAAGTGCTTAATGCACTGCAAATCTGCTAGCTACTTACAAACAAGATAGTCCAGACTCCACTTACAGGCAAACTGACGGTTGCTTAGGCAACTCCTTCAAGTTCTTGCATCAGTCTAGTTTTTATCAACTTCGACCCACTGTGGAGGGGTCATGTTATGCGGTAGTGCAGTGCTTACGGTCTTGTGAACGAGTGCAGTCACCAGTGCATTAACACAAAGGGGGCTTCTTGGCGGATGAAGAACAGTGAACAGTGAACACGTTAACGGTTAACCATTACACTACACAGTGACATGTCACATACCTTCCTCGTCTACGGCAACGCGTTTGACGGCGGACCACGGTCTGAGTCCTGACGTCGGACACTGGAGATTCGCCACTCCAGGAGTCGCCGGCGAGTCTGTGGGCTGGAGGCTGGAGCCTGGCGTCCGCTGTCCCTCACGTGGGGAGGGTGGCACCAGGGACTCGGGAGGCTCAGACAATCGTCGCCCTCTGATTACAGAGGCGCAGGCCGCTGACGTGTCGATCCTGCTTGGCACCCCAGGCGGGTCCTGACTCCTCGCCCTTCAGACCAGGATCAGCGTCCGCTGATTATAGAGGCGCAGGCCGCCGAGTCCCGACATGTCGATCCTGGATTCCTGCTTGGCCCCGCTGACGTGTCGATCCCGCTTGGCACCCCAGGCGGGTCCTCGCCCTTCACACCAGGAGCATCCGCTGGCGTGTCGTCCTACTTGGCCCCCTAACAGAGTCGCGACTCGCTAGTAGCTCAGATGGGCTGCGGGCAGTCTCGACTCTTAGTGGACAGTGGAACTGTGGAATCTGGATTCTGGATGGTGGAGCTGCGAGCAGCGACTCAGGCGAGCGAGTTGTAGCCTGCAACCTGCAGGCTGCGACTCTGCAGACTACGAGCGTCGAGCTGCTGACCTTTCTCGTCTAATGGTGACTGGCGAGATGGAGACTCGAGACTGGAGCAGTGGAGAGCAAATACCTTCAGGCTTCGATCAAATACCTTGGTCCTTAATACTTATTAACTGGTTACTGGAGTCTGGGATTGCGGGCAGATACCTTAAAATTCACAATAAGTATTAAGACCGACGAATCACGATGCCTCAGACCTCTCAAGTCTCTCTTTTTCTTTTGGTTTTTTGAAAAATGACCGACCAATACTATTTTTTTAAATATATTAAATAAGTTAACTTGATTATGTATATATGTATTATTGTAATTTGTATGTATGTATATGTATGCATAATATATATACTAAGAAAAATGAAAGGTAAATTATACAATGTGACATGTCAAATAGCAAGTAACTTTTAATACTTTATGTCATGATGACAGGTAAATTTCAAGCTTGAACATGTATTATGACAAGCTATTTTCAAAAATGCTTGTTTTGACAGGCAAAATAGCCCTTGACAGGAAAAACAGCCGTCACCCCCGGCACCCCAGCCCCCATGGTCACCAACACTCCCCCAAATTCTCTCTCTCTCTCTCTCTCTCTCCCAGCATTCACTGACTCCCACGCGTGCACCTCTCTCTCTCTCTCTCTCTCTCTCTCTCTCTCTCTCTCTCTCTCTCTCTCTCTCCCCCAGCATTCATTGACTCCCACGCGTGCAGAGACTCTCTTTACTTGTGCACATTTGCATAACCTACTTTGTATGGATAAAAGAGTACGCTGACACAGAGTATGCTATTACTAAAGATGTTATGCTCAACTCTTGGAGTCCTCTCAAAGACAATGTGCTTATTGCTCATCAATCATTTACTATTTTACACTTCCATATTCATCAGCAACCCTTCCAAAGATCATGTCACAAGCACCTTATCAATCTCTATCTTACTATGGTATCTAATGACATTGGGATCATATTTCCATCTACAAACATGCTTTCACTATTATTTCACTCCACAACTATCAAGCTCCAATTGAAATACATTATCTGTCTACATGATGAGCCCAAAGTCTATCATGAAGCAAACTATGGTGATCGGCTCTTCATCAAGGTATTCATCAACCAAAGCCCAAAGATCTTCATCATCAACTTACATCACTTAAATCATTGCAAGCAAAAATTGATGTATATCTTCTTCAACAACAAGGACAAGGTCTCATGCTATAGTCATCATTGTAACCTTACTTCTCTTGTAGCAAAAAATGATTAGCAGAAAGTCTTTGTACTGCAAAAGAAAATCCTATTTTCTTTTGAGAAGGAAGGAAGGATGTTACAAGATATTGTTAACCTTTTCTAGAGAGGGGGAATGTTAGGATATTAGAATACACTCATACAAACATGTACTTAGAGAATATCTAGGAAGACAATATCTAGATATTTAGGAGAACTAGATAAGATGGATCTAGAACATGTGGATGATACTTCACTAAGAGGACTTACCATATCCACACCTTCATTGTATATATATGTGTACTCTCACTTATTCCAATGTAGGAGTGTGTAAGCAAGTGAGCAATACAAGTGTGTGGTTCATTCTCCATCTCATTGTCTCATTATCTCTCTCTCTTTCTCTCATCATCACTTTCACTACACAGTATGCACTTTGATAATGGATCAAGACAGTAGATCAATATATGAGATTGGAACCTATACATTCATCTAGATCTAGCCACTTCTTTGTGGGATGCTTAGACTTGCAAATATATCAAAGCAAGTCCTTGCAAAGCCTTAATTGTGATTGAAATGAGTGGGCTTTGACAAATCATTGTTGGAGAATTCCCTACTCTCTCTTTTGTTTTTGCACAAGTAATTAGGGAGGAGGTTACATATGAATAGGAGTAGGATAACGTCGATAGCTTCTTATCATTTGCATAGAGTGGACTTTACTTAATAGCCCTTTTTGTAGACTTTTTGGAGAGATTAGTGTAGAATTTTAGGCCTAGATAAATCTTAGTCCTTTTTTTGCTTATGGCACATAGGAGTCTGACAATAGACACTTGGTTGGGGTATGGTAGAGTTCTAGTCTCCTATTAGATATGTAATGAAATTGAGAAACCTAAGAGATGTTGCATTTGAGTTTGTCCGAGAGTCCAAGAGGTATGGTAGGAGGTACTATGTGGATTTTTAAGCCTGTGGATGGTGAAAGGTGTAGTAATGGGGAGCAATGGTCTAGATTATAGACAAAGGATGAATGTGACTACGAGGATTTTAGTGGAACATATTTGTCTTATTGCAATAGATGAGTATGTTAGAAGTGGATGCAACAATGGAAGCATAGACAAGTTGCTGAAATAAATTGTTGAACACAAGACAGAAGAGAAAGAAAACAAAAGAACACTGCAAAAGAAGATAACTTAGAGATGTGCTTGGGAAATAGAATCCATATACCAAACACAAGACAATCGCATACAACAATGAGTCACTAGCTGCGTGGGCATTGGCACCGACTCCTCTCTCCAACAGGAAGTCCACTTGATGAATGATGATGACTGAAGAGGAGGAGGAGGAGCCCCAGTAAATATAGATACAAAATAGGCCAAATATAGCAATTGGTTGGCCAGCATTTAATGCTGGTTGAGTGGCATAAAATGCCACAAATGCCCTACAAATAAATCACTAAAACAGTGCCTCACATAATAATGATGTGCCTAGCCATGGACAGGCTTGCACAGACTCACATATGAGTTGACAATCCTATTGACAAAGTATAATATGCATTTTCGACTTCTACAAGATAGAATGGATTTCATGTCACAAGAATAAGGCTCTTTCTAGTATCATGATTATAGTGAGACTATGAATTTAGATAAAAATAACACACCACAATTATAGATACTCATATATGGAGAAAATCATTCAAAAATTGTGTATGAGTATTCAACTAGTTCTCATTCCTCGTACATTGCAAGGTTAGGACTTTGATCCATTTTCCAACTGTTTCTAGATATCCTCTTGTACTTTTATCTTCTAGTATAGAGTATCTTTCATTAGTGCTCATGTTGTGTCTCCTCTCTCTCTCTCTCTCTCTCTCTCTCTCTCTCTCTCTCTCTCTCTCTCTCTCTCTCTCTCTCTCCAAAGCCTTGCCTTGCAGACTAAGGATTATTCCTCATAGTGCCTTTCACTTGTCTTGTACATATTCCTTGCTTGGAATATGAACTTTTTCCCTCGAGATGGGCTATTTTGCAAACTTCTTGTGTCTTCATGTGTTGTGTTGAGTTGTGTATGTGCTTCCGCATGTGTGTTAAGTGACTTGTGAGTTGCAATGTGTTGTGCTCCACGAGGAATCTAGGGGCTTTGTCTCTGCACCATGTGCCAAATGTTGTAAGGCCCCCAAAATGAGGAGAAGCCATGATTGGCACTAGACATTGGTAAGGTTCTCAATCTAGACAATGTAAGGGGCAAGATGCTAAAGATTAGATGTTTTTGAGATGGTCCATGTAGACTTGACCATGAGGTCAAGTGAGAAAGAGTTTATGAAGGTATTGGCATATAGCACATGATAAGCTACTAGATACACCTTGTCCATGAGGTTTGGGGTTGGCTCCACTTAGGGTTTCCTAGGGGAGCCACTATTCCCTTGGGCAAGGTCCCAGGGTCCTCAACCCAATGATATAGGGAATATTTTTAGGACTACCATATGTCACGTACATGGGTGGTGGCCAGTGGGTTGGTTGGACCACATGAGTAATGAGTTAAGGCAAAATACCAACATGCATGATCTATAACTAAGTTTACCTCCAACACTATACATACATAGGCCTTTTCAACACTCGTTCTCCATCCAACATTCATCTAGATTATCATTGAAGCTCATAGAAGTGCATGGGTGGACAGTGCATTCAAGCATTAGTTGTACGTGCTCCACTCTGCTCCCATTGTGTTGCATCATCTTGCATCCTTGGAGAGAGGGAGACTCGAAGCAACATTGCTCATTGTGCTGGTATCTTGTTGGTATTGTACTCTGTATTTCACGCTTCATCTTATATTGAATTGTATTGCCCATTCATTGTGAGTTCTTGCATTCTCGTGTTCTTGAGTTCTTTTCTTTTGTTAAAGTTCATGCTTTCTTTTTTTAGCTTTCGACCATGAATGCATTCTCAAAGTATGCTCATGCAAGAAGGGGCCACTTGGACAATGCCTTCATTGGAAAATTACTCACTTTGCTGAGTCGCCCTTTTACAAGAATGAAAATAATATAATGAAAAAAAAAGCAATGCAAAAGAAGGTAAATGGGAAAGGGATATGGATGTTGAATACAATGAGAGGAACCACGACTTGAAAGTACCATATGGAGCAAACAATCCCCTTTCAAATTGCAAATGTCGATGCCAAAGTTAAAGGACAAGTTGATATCAACTCATGGTGCTAAGAACTTGATGAAGATGGGTCTGAGTCTAGCGTGTTGAAGGAAGGCCTTATACCCATCAATTGGTAGACCTGGAAGAAAATCAGCCATGTGGGAAGTTAAGATATAACCATACTTGATCTCAAGAGAGGCCTCTAGTACTGATGAACTATCCTAGGCATGCCTAAAACTTGGCCTTGGTTGCTAGTATGCCTAAAACTTGACCTTGGGAGATGGCTTTGATGCCACCAGTCAAGAATTCAAGGCACAAAATCCAAAGTAGTCGTCCACCATGAAAATGAACCTAATCGATCAATATGAAAAACCCAAGAATCTTGATCTGGTAGATTTGCAAGGAGAATGAGCTGCCCTAGCAGTCGGGACATGCTCATACTTGATCTTAGGAGATGGCTCCTTTATTGATCAAGTGTCATATGTTGGCCAAGTATCATAGGCCTGCCTAAAACTCAACCTTGGGAGATGGCTTTGGTACTAGTCAATAATCCAAAGACAACCACGAAGGTAGCGATCCATTTAGCTTGAAAATGAGCAAACTAGCGCAATAATAATTGGAGTGGGTAGAATAATAACTGATGTGGGTAGAATAACTGAAGTCTAACATAGTCTTGCCTAAAACTCAATCTTGGGAGCACTAGTCAAGAATCCAAAGGTACAACCACCAAGGTAGTGATCCACCTAGCTTGAAAATGAGTAAACTAGTAGAGTAATATTTGGTGCGGCTAGAATAATAATTGATGTGGGTAGAATTATTGACATAAAAATGAGCAAATTAACGGTCCACCATGGCTATTAAATGCTTAATTTTAGGTGTTGGTCTAATATTCTTAGCCTCAGAGCAACAATTGTCATCCATGTGGCCAGTTTTTTCGCAAAATGTACTTTACTTATTCTTTCTAAGCAAGTGCTGCTAGAGAGATCTTTGTTTAGGTGGTCCCTTACCACTCACTCTTCCCTTCAATAAGGTAGGCGGATCATCATCACAGAAGTGGGGAGGGAGGCACAATGTATAGGTAGTGTCTAGGTGATTCTCTACCACTCTTTGTTCCCTTGAATGTGGGAGGTGAAACATGAGCACAAGAGAGTACCCTTGCTTTTGATCAACTGGGAAGGGTGGTATAGTGTGCAAGAGGGGATGCCCCAAAAAACTAGGCTAGAGGACAGTGTGTGACCTTCTTGCAGGTAACTTGGAGATGTGTAGTGTGCAGGTGGCATTCCTAGCAGCAAAGCATAGGATTGCAAGGTGGCACACACCCAGGAAGCCCGCAAATCTATATGTGGATTGTAAATGACATGTGCTAAAATTGGATATCTATTGTGGGTCTTAAAAAAAGCTTCAAATCCAAGGAACCTGATTGATTAGATGGCTTGGGGGGAAGGGTGGGAATTGAGAATGCTAAGCACCAAACTCATGCTTAAATCATAGAGAAGGTATGGAGTCTTTGATGGGGCAATTTAGATCATATTGGTACTGGTCTAGGTCACCATGGTGACTTAGAACTGGTTCTTGCATAACAATAGGAGCAACATAGGTAGAATGAGATTCACACAAAAGTTGATTGTACAAACCTACCATCGGGGCAAGCTGCAATGAAGATTTTTCACTTTCGATTGTACCATCTTAAGTGGCTTGTCGTCCCTTGACTTAGACATGTTCAATGTCATTAGTTGCATACCCTAACTAAGAGCACTTTGGGAAGAAGCAATATAAAACGAAGAAGAGTTGAGCTTTGGTGAATGGTTCCCAGATGAAAATTTAGTGGAAAAAGATGAAGTGTTGACTTCCACCTTGCAACCATAATGCCTCATTAGGGTCTTCGGTGGAGTGGCATGAATGGACACCATGGGATTCCAAGATGGAGGCTGAGCCGTTATGAGTTGGATTTTGGCTGCTCGTGTAAAAGCCAAGCTTCACACGATAGCCATGGGGTACTCTTTGGAAGGCTCATTAAAAGGGCATTGACTCCAATACCATGTGAAGATACACTAGAGTTCACACAAAGGAAATGCTCAAGAGTGTACAAAAATGACTAAAACACAATGAACTCGGATATGAATGCAAAAGAAAGAAGAATAAAGAAATGAATGCAATAATCTTGATGAATGAATGAATGGAAGGAATGTGATACAAATGAAGGGAGATCAAGGAGCCAAGATTGTCCAACTCCAACAGTCCATATCTCTTGTGGAAACGAGTTGAGAGAGTGTGTCATCCTTCGAGAATGGGATCCTGAGTGTACCAAAGTCACCAAGAATGATGTCAGAGTAGTAATTTGGTGCTCTGATACTAGTTGAAAGGTGAGAAGTATCAAAGCTTTCTTGGAAGAGCTATGGCAGGAGAGCAAGACCAAGAAAGAGAGAGACCAAATGGGAACTCCAACAGTCACAATGTGTGACTGGGTCTTCCTTTATTCAAACTGTCACTAAAAGAATAAAAAATAAAGTGACAGTGACGAGCGTTCACCGCCTGTAGTGTGTAGTGGTGGGTACTGTCAGTGTAGTAATACACGAGCTGCTAGTCAAAGGCGCCTTTACCCCCAACAAGGGCCTCTTTACAATCCTTAATGGTGGCTAAAATATACTTAGTCTCACAAGGCCATATATTTATATACCTTGGATATCCAAGAAATAGTGCGTCTAGCAAAAGTAGAGACGTAGCTAGACATGGACTTCCTATTGTCTACATGTCCTGCATAATCTGAGTCTATATAGCCCATGACTTTAGTATCCTGGCCACCATAACAAATGCACATAGCTAAAGTATCCTTAAGGTATCTCATGGTATCTTCATAGCATCATATTTTCACAAGTCAAGTGTCACCATATAATGAGCCAACAACTCTCACTGCAAATGCTATGTCAAGTCTAGTGGCTATCATAGCATACATCAAGGTATCCACTATGAATGCATATGGAATCTTGGCCATCTCGTCCTTCTTATCATCTTCCTAATTGACCTTCATATAATAAGGTAATGGGAAACTAGTAGACTTACCACTCTACATATGGAATCACTCAAGTGTTTTATGGATGTACTCATTTTGGAACAAGTAGACAAGTCATCAGAGCAATTGCATATAATATGTGTACCAAGTGTGAGAGGTAGGCCCCATGTCCTTCATCTCAAAAATATTCTTGAGCTGAAAATTCAAAGCATCCAGCTTAGTATAAGTTCTCCCAGAAATCAGGATATCATCACCGTATAGTACCAAAATGATATGGCTACCATCATGGGCTTTCTTCATTTAAAGATATGGATTCGTAGTACTATGGGAACAAACCTACAAATACATAAAAGTATCAATTTTTTGATACCATTCCCTATATGCATGCTTAAGTCCATAGAGGCTCTTCCTTAACTTGTATAGTAGGTATTCCTTACCCTTTCCCACAAAGCCCTTAGGCTACTACATATAAATGTCCTCATGAAAATCCCCATGTAAGGAAGCCATTTTCACATCCATTTGATAAAGCTCTAGATCTAAGTATACAATAACCGAGCACCTGGTAGTCATCTTAACCATAGGGGACAATATCTCATCAAAGTCAACTTGCTTTTCCTATGTAAAACCCTTTGCAACCAAACGTGTATTGTATATTGGCTTAGGGAGACCAAGGGTACCCTTCATCTTATACACCCACTTGCATGGCAATTCATTGAAGGGAGTAAGCCGGAAGTGAAAGCACATGAGTGGTAGCAAGAGCTATGGTGAGAGAGAGAGAGAGAGAGAGAAGAGAGAGAGAGAGAGAGAGAGAAGATGTGGAAACTCCAATAAGTCACGATGTGTGACTAGCCTTCCCCTTATTCAAATGTCAATGAAAGAATAAAGAATGAAGTGACAATGATGGGTGGCTATCACCTGCAATATACAAGTGTGCGGGTACTATCAGTGTATTAATACACGGGCAGCTAGACACAAGCTCCCTTACCCCCAACAACCTCTCACTTAAAGGTGAATGTGCCCTTGGTGAGGAGTGAATAAGAAAAAAGTAACAAAGCACAAATGTACATAAGTACAACAAGCTGAGGAAAGACATTATCTCATTTAATACCCATCAAATTCCTAAGAGAGGCAAAACACTCTACTTACTGAGAGACTTTTCGTGAGTAGATCTATAGGATTTTGGTCAATTGAGACCTTGATAAGGTCAATAAACCTATCCTTAATGACCTCTCTAATGAAGTGGTAGTGCAACTCAATGTGTTTCTTCTTCGCATGGAAGACCAACTAACTAGATAGCACTCATAGAATCCAAATGCAGTGTAGGGACAACATCAATAATACCAAGCTTGGTCACCAAATGGCCTAACCAAAGAGACTCTTTGCTGTTGAGAAATAACAAATGATGTATGCTCCAAGAAGAGATGTCCTAAATCCCATATGCACAGTGAGGATAGTGGACAAACTGGAAAGCTATAAAAGCATTTACTTGGTTCACTTTTTAATGGAATGCAATTGTACTTTGTACTTAGAGTTTGTAACTCTATCCACTCAAGATTGTGTTTATGAGTCCAAGCTAATCTATCTTGGAACCTAATTCACGTGAGTGAAAGTCTATGTCTAGTCATCAGTCTTCATGTCTCTTGCTTACAAGTTCAAGCCTCCATAGCTAAACTGTGTTCAAGATCCATGTTTGTCAACATGGTATCAGAGCCATGGTGAGCTCAGTTTAGCTCTTCTTCCTACTCCTTCAACTCTCTTGAGTCTCAGCTCAGTTCATATCCAGAGAAAGTCTTTAATCTTTAACTCTACTTTACTCAATCCACACTCTACCTTGAATTTCCATGGCTATTTGTCATACCTACTAACCTTGGAGGAGTCAATGTAAACAAACCAGGCCATCATAGCTCTCGTTTCCTTCAAGAGAGTTGTTCTTCAAGTTGAGGTGCTTCTCCCCATAGCATCTGTGGGAGCTCTCGCTCAACCGCCAAGAGCCATAGACCGCTTATTGCTTCAAGCGTTCCAAGCTAAGCACTAATGGCTACCTCTCACATAGCCAATGCGCTACCTATCCATGAGTGTAGTGAGCTTACCTCCATGCCGATTGAGTTCCTCTCCCGTGCACTTCGGTAGCTCCATGATCCAAGTGCAAGCTTCAAGCAAGTTCCATCCTCAAGCTCCACGCTCCAAGCTTCATTGCCACGAGCAAGAGAAGAGAAGAGAAGAGAAGAGAAGAGAAGAGAAGAGGAGAGGAGAAGATGGAGAGCTTCTCCTCCCCGGTCTCTCATCCTCACACACTCACTCCCTCATACTCTCACACTCCCTCTCTCAAGCACAAGCTCAAGCAAGCAAGAACAAGAAGAAGAATAAGAAGAAGAGGATAGCCACTTTTGGCCACACACAAGAATGAGCTTCTCATTCACTTTTCAACTTTATATACAAAACCCTAAATCCCTTTTGGGCGGTCATCCCCTTATCCCCTTTTTTACATAGCCGACCGTGGCCTAGGTCCTCCCTACCACTTATTTACCTTTACAATTTGCATGGCGGGTGAGAGCCCGACGCTCTTTAAAAAAATGCTATAGTGCGCCTTGTGCTCTTTTACACGAGTATTAACTTGTGTTTCTCTTGTGCGCCTTTCTCCTTGATTTAGGACTTTTTTGCACTTCTTGCGTTTTCGGATTCTTCTTGATCCGCCTTCACCTTCCGTTTTGCTTTTGCCTTGGCCTTATATTTTGCTTCAAATTTTCTGGATTTTCCACCTTTGTTCGTTTGAGGGTTAACATTACCCCCCTCCTAGACGAGTGCCAATACCATGGTACTCACAATCGTAGGTAGCGTGCTTTAGCATGCATTGAAGACGTGGGTGGTAAGGACGTTTGTGGTTGCCTTGGAGGATTTCTGGTGGTGGGCAGATGAAGGTTGTTGGGGCCACATTGTTGGCATGGGTGGCTGGTGGTTGGGTGGTTGGAGTTGGGGGTAGGGCTGTTCATTGTTGGGAATTGCACTAGGGACGGGCACAGGTGGTGGTTTGTGGGGATTCTGCACAAGCCGATTGTTTGGTGGACTTGCATTATAAGAATGGTCAAGAGGTCAGAATTGAGTGATGATGAAGAGCTGATGATGCATTTGATGGAGTCTTTAGTACCTGTGATTGAAAACTTCTCATATGTGGTCTCTCCTTGGGGGTAGTGCTAGTCTTCTTATCGTGCACAAGACATAGTTTGATTAGTTTGGGGAGACAGGTTGACTCCTAGAAATCTGAGAGTATTGTCCTACACTTGAGGACCCAAACTTTGTATATAATTTGGTGCAGATATGATGTGAGTGCTCGTGCATACTTAGATATTACGTAGTTAGAAGACTGCAGGTCCGGTTCCTCATAACAATGTGTGGATGAAGCAAAGTTATCCATGTTGAGGAGAAGTATACAGGAAGGTATATGAGACATCCTTTACATTGTGACAACATGATGTAGCATAATTAAGCACATTGACACCGAACTTTCAGTAGATGGTAGCTATTGGGTTTGCTCGATGCGTACGGTGTACTTTTTATGGCCATTCGTGTGGTGCTTACCACGATCGATTGCGATGACACTAAGGCAGAGTGCAAAAAGGAATCGTGCAAATGGGTCAGGGTGGCAGGTCTAACCATAGGCGAGACAAGCTCCCTAGGTATGTCTTACCCTTGATGTGCCCTGAAAAATTGTGGGGGACTAGGGGACTAGGGGACGGAGCCAACCAACCAAGGTCACTAGGCATACCTAATTTGAGGACCCCTAGGTGTCATGCTGTGATTGTGAGTTTTCTTTTCTTTTCTTTTCTTTTTTCTTTTTTTTTTCCTTCTTTCCTTTTCTTTCCCACTTTTTTTAAAAAAGATTTACATGAGTACAACCATTGCAATACGTTGAGGCTATCAGTCGTTCAATTGGATCGAGAAATGTCAAGATTCAAAGGCTGCGAAACTGGATATTACAGCGATGATTGTGTCCCAGCCTCATTGCTAGAGGAATAGTTGTTGAGATGGGGAGATACACTGGAGATTTTGCAAAACCTCTTTGTAACGTGCGATATTGGTACAATTGAGGTAACAGCTGCCATGAGTACCAGGTGTAGAGTTTGACCCAGAAAGAGAAAGTGGTCACACTGATCATGCTTTGGGCCATGCGATGTGGGCGATCGGCAAGGGTGATTTTCACTTTCGGTGGTGTGGCTTCGTCATGGCTCTTTGTGAGGTTGGTGGTCTTGCGATGACTTGGGCATTGAACACTTTCGTACAAAGACCTATGTCGTCCTGCATCCACTTGACACTTCGTGAGAGTATATGCAAGTCACATGCATCAATTATAATGAACATATGCAATACAAAAAGATATTACTTTATCAAAATCCTATGGTGCTGTCTACAATGCATATCATTGATGCATATCATTGGTGCTTGTGAAAGACATGCCATGGATTAGTAGTAAGGGAGGTTTGTATAGTTGGGGGGCTTTCCCCTTTAACCACTTAAGGACAAAAAGTTATGACAAGATGGCATTTGGCAAGCAACTTATACAACATAGGGCCTATTCTATTTGTGTGAGGCGAGGTGAATTTGGGTGATCAGACAACTAGGGCTGTGCCGGTGGTGGGCTCCTGCAAAGCTGGTGGGCGGGGAAGATATCGGCCGGGACCCGAATGGTGTAGTCCTTAGCCGCAGCTGTTTCAAGAATGCTTTTAAATAATTCATCAAATTCCCTCTTGTTTCTAGCTTCCTTCTCCTCTTTTGAGCACCTGGTGCCTGAGTATCTGGTGAGGGCATGCATGGCTGGGGTTGCCACCCCCGGGCATGCCCTTGAGCCTTTGTTCTCATGGCTTGGGAATTCTTTGGCCTACGTTCGAGGCAGTGTCGCTTAGGGCCTCTTTTTGGTGTGTACCTCTTAAGGATAGACACATATTTCTCTGGTGAAGGCGCATGTGCCTTATGCTCGCTTCTACAGAGGAGAGCTTCCTTGCATGCCAATTGCATTGTGTGCTCCATGACAGCTACTATGGGGAAATTTGCAAAATGTGAATCAAGGTTAGGCTTTGAGGCAGGATAGAATTATTTGCATGAATGGGATTAAACAGTGGATTATTAAGCACATATGGGGAGGGGCGAGGTGAGGCATGTAGAGTTTATTGTAGAGGGATGGCCCCCGTGATGATGTTCATCCTGCCTAGACTGCGGGGCGTATCCCAGCCATTAGTAGATCTTGGCTTATGCTAAGTTGCATGGACTGGTTGCCATGGAGTGAAGCATGGCTCATCCCTGGAAGGATAGACCGAAAAGGGAAAAGGTGTATAGAAGGGGATAGCAAGACCAACCGAACCAAGCAGAGGGCACA